>NW_027636301.1:393434-619102 GCF_903797595.1 Erithacus rubecula
TTGGTCTGATAAATGCACGCGTCCCCGGAGGTCGGCACTCGTTGGCATGTATTAGCTCTAGAATTAACACAGTTATTCGAGGAGCAGGAGAGGAATGACCAAAGGAACCATAACTGATTTAATGAGCCATTCGCAGTTTCACTGTACCGCCCGTGTGTACTTAGACATGCATGGCTTAAGCTTTGAGACAAGCATATGCTACTGGCAGGATCAACCAGGTAGCCGCGACCCACGGCGGCGCCGCAAGCAAGCGAGCCCGGACCGCCTGGCCCGCCGGGCGAATGCCCTGCCAACCCTGACCGCCCCGGCTCTTTCACCGGCTCCGACCCGCAGGAACGGCATCGCGGACGCGATGGTGGCGGCATGGCAGCGACGGGCACACCGGCGGTGGCGGCCGGCGACATTGCAGCCCCACAGCGCCTGGGGCGGGGAACGGCGCCGCGCACGGAGCTAACCCCCACCCGCCGGGCGGCGGGGAGGCGTGATGCCGCCTTCCCTCGGCGACGGCCGACCCCGGCGGCCGGCCCTTCCCGTGCCGCCACGGGCAAGGAGCCGGGACCGCTGCGCAGCTTTTTTATTTTTGCTTCGGACACACAACGCGAGCCTTTTTTTTCTCTCTTGCCCTTCCGCCGCTTGTGTTTTTTCTCTCCCCTTCTCTCTCGGTCTCTCTCTCTCTCTCTCGCGGCCTTTCTCTCTCGGTCTCTCTCTTCTCTTTGGGCCCGCGCCCTTCGAGACCAGGCCTCGCATTCGCACGGTAACCACCACTGCACGCGCGGCTGGGCGCGCGTGGGACGAGGGCTCAGCTGGGACTGACCCGCCCCCTGAGGCCGGCTCTATAAAGCACCAGACGTGCTAGAGGAGACAGCGACCCGACGAGGCAGGCACAACCCGGACACTGAGGCCCCTTTCGACCGGGGCGGCTCGCTCTGCAGCAGGCGGCGGCACGGCAAAGGAGCGCCAGTGCGGTGCGAGCACAGAACGGGCTCTTTTCCCCCGTCCGTGCCCCTCTCATCAGTTTTTCTCATCCCTCTCTCTGGGGCCTGCTTTTTGTTTTTTCTCGGCTTGAGCTCGAGCCACACCACCACCCAAGAGCTGCTCGCGGCCGGCACCCACGGGGCTCTACTCGGGACCGAAGCTGTCACCGGCACCTCGTGTGCTTCGAAGGACACCTGAGGACTCGCAGGGCCACGCGGCCGTCACACAGCCCGGGACGGTAAAAGACGTTCCTCCCCAAGCAGCGGGGAAAGAGCGACACCTCGCCAGCAACGGGAAGCGAATCGGAAAAGAGACCGCCCTGCTCGAGAACCGGACACCGCCGCCGGCCGGCAGAGGGCCCTTTCCGACGCGACCCAAAAAGCCTCATCGATCAGTGGGTGAGATGAAGGCCCCGCGGCCACTTTTTCCTGGGACAACAACAAAGGAGCGAGAAAAACCGAAAAAGAAAAAGCACACTATGCATCGCACGACCCGTACTAGCCACAGGGGTCACGGGCCAGGGGTGGGGGCGAGGCCCGCGCCTCCTCTCACGTCCCCCCTAAACACCCCTTCATCCACGGACACAGAACCCTTCTCTCTAGCCAGCTTCTCTCTCCTGGTTCGACTTTTCGTGGCCCGCGACCCTTCGTCGTCAGCGCGCTTCTCGGTGCCGCAGCTTAAGGCTGTGAGAGAAAAAAAAGGAAAAAAAAATAAAAAGGCCTGGCGGGAAGCCCCCACACTCCACCACGCACATCGGCACACGGAAAAAAAGCAGAGACACTCGGGAACCCAAGCACGCCGGCAGCCACGGCGGCCGGGACAGGCCAGACACCACTGGCCGCCCAGGCGCAGTGTGGCTCGGTCGCACCCGCCAGGACCGAGATGGGGTGAGGCGCCGCCGCCTCGCCCATGACACTGCCGGGGGCTTTCTCTCAGGTTCCGGCCCGCGCTACGGGGCGCGACCGGCCACCGGGGCTGGCCGCCGCCCCAGAAAAATTCTGCCCGCTACGTGGGTTCCCGGCTTAGGGCCGAGGAAGGGGGACGCTTTCAACATCACACGGCGGGGACGGGGCGCCACCAACCCCAGCCTGCGAAACTCTGTGGGGGCGAGGCCACACGCCGCACTGCACATCCCCCGCAAGCCCTTCCGACATGGACACACTGGGGCAACACAGGTCGGGAGCGGGGGACGAGGCACAGCCACCTCGGCAGCCGAGCGAGCTGTGCTCGGGGGGACTCTCGGGGACGGGGCTGGGGAAAGTTTCGGCAGGCTCAACGTGACCCCGGCCACATCCAGCCCCGGCTGCCAGTCACCGCGCACTGGACCGGCAGCCCCAAAAAAAAGTCGCACCCGACGAGCGGGCCTGGGCCCCGGCTTAAGGCCGGGCAGCAAAAGGATGAGGCGCCGCCGCCTCGACCGCCACACACCATTGGCTGGAGGAGCGGCCCCGCGCCCGGCTCCCTTCGGCCTCGGCTTAAGGCCGGGCAGCAAAAGGATGAGGCGCCGCCGCCTCGACCACCAACACCATCGGGCTGGAGGAACGGGGCCGCGCCCGGCTCCCTTCTCCTTCACGGAACCGGCAACGGCCGGGCCAGGAGCGGGACACGCTCGCGGGCTTTGTTTCTTGCTCCCCACCTCACCTGGCCTGGGCCGGGGAGCAGCTCGCGTCACACCTCGGCACAACCTCTCCCAGCAACTGGGCAGTACGGAAACCGGTGGTATTTCTCTCTGGTCTGGTCACCGCACGCGCGGTCTCTGCCCCAACGCCATACGGACACAGGCACTGGTCAACCTGCAAGGAAGCGGCCCGTAACCTCGCCTCCCATAATACGTATAGACAAGCCTGGGTAGACTCGGTGTCAGTCGCCCTCCCTGGAGTGAGGCAGATTCGTTGCCCCCGCAACCGACCGCCTTGGCGGCGCCCTCCGCGGCGGTTCGCCGGCCCCGGAGCCAGGTAGACCCATTGCCGCTGCGACCGGCCTCCTAGGGGGCGCCATACAAGACGGCCCCCCTGACCTCGGAGCCAGGTAGACCCGGTGTCTGCCGCCCTCCTCGGAGCGAGGCAGACACGTTTCCCCCGCGACCGGCTCCCTAGACTCGATGGCGGCCTTCCTCGGCGGCCCGCCGGCCCCGGAGCCAGGTCGACCCAGTGTCCGCCGCCCTTCCCCGGAGTGAGGCAGACCGTTGCCCCCGCGACCGGCCGCCTCGACTCGGTAGCATCCTCCCCGGCGGCCCGCCGGCCCCGATGCCGGGTAGACCCGGTGTCTGCCGCCCTCCTCGGAGCGAGGCAGAACCGTTGCCCCCGTGACCGGCGGACTTGGCGGCACACAACCTGGTGAGCCGTCGTGCCCAGTGCCGGGTCGAACCGGTGTCCGCCGCAATAAGACTAAGTGCGAGATAGACCTGTTGTCCCGGAGCGAGGTAGGCCTGGTGTCCGCCACCGGCCCCGGAGCAAGGTAGACCTGTTTTCACGGATCCGGGTAGACCTGGTGTCCGCCGCCGGCCCCAGAGCGAGGTAGACCCGTTGTCCCTGCAACCGGCTGCCTCGCCTCGGCGGCACTCTCCCAGCCGTCATGCCGGCCCCAGAGCCGGGTAGACCCGGTGTCCGCCACCCTCATTGAAGCGAGGCAGACCCGTTGTCCCTGCGCCCGGCAGCCTCGGCGGGGGCCTCCCTGGCGACCCGCCGGCCCCGGAGCCTGGTAGACCCAGTGTCCGCCGCAATAACACTAAGTGCGAGGTAGAACTGTTGTCCCAAAGCGAGGTAGACCTGGTTTCCGCCGCCGGCCCCGGAGCGAGGTAGACATGTTGTCCTGTAGCCGGGTAGAGCTAGTGTCTGCCGCCGGCCTCGAAGCGAGGTAGTCCTCTTGCCCCTGCGACCAGCCGTCTTAACGGCGCTCTCCCCGGTGGCCCGCCGGCCCAGGAGCTGGGTAGAGTCGGTGTCCGCTGCCCTCCCCAGAGCGAGGCTGACCCGTTGCCCCCGCACCCGGCAGCCTCGGCGGCGGTCTTCGCGGCGGCCCACCGGCCCCGGAGCCTGGTAGACCCAGAGTCCGCCGCCGTCCCTGGAGTGAGGCGAACCCGTTATCCTCGCGACCGGCCGACTCGGCGGCGCCCAATCAGGCGGGCCGCCGGCCCCGGAACCGGGTTAACCCCGTGTCCAACGCCCTACTTGGAGCGAGGCAGACCCTTGGCCCCGCGATCGGCCGACTCGGCGGCACCCACCCTGGCGGGCCGCCGCCTCCGAGCCGGGTCAACCTGGTGTCAGCCGCAATAAGACCCGCTGAGAGGTAGACCTGTTGTCCTGGAGAGAGGTCGACCCATTGTCTGCCGCCCTTCCCTGAGCGAGGCAGACTCGTTGCCCCCGCGACCAGCCGCCTAGACTCGGCGGCGATCTCCCCGGCGGCCCGCCGGCCTCGAAGCACGGTCGACCCGGTGTCCGCCGCCCTTTCCGGAGTGAGACAGACAAGTGCTTTTCGCGACCGGCCGACTTGGCGGCGCCCACCCTGGCGGGCCGCCGACCCCAGAGCCGGGTAGACCTTATGTTTGCCGCAATAAGACTAAGTGCAAGGTAGACAAGTTTTCCCGGAGCGAGGAAGACCTGGTGTTTGCCGCCCTCCCCGTAGCGAGGCAGAGTTTTTACCCCTGCGAACGGCCGCCTCGACTCGGCGGCGCCCTCCCTGGCAGACCGCCAGCCCCGGAGCTCCTTTGATCTGGTGTCCTCCGCCCTCCCCTGAGCAAGGCAGACCCGTTGTCCCTGCGACCGGCCGCCTCGCCTTGGCGGCGCTCTTCCAGGCGGCACGCCGGCCCCGGAGACGGGGAGACCCGGTGTCCGTTGCCCTCAGCAAAGCGAGGCAGACCCTTTGTCCCCGCGACCGGACGCCTCGGCGGCGGCCTCCTTGGCGCCACGCCGGCCCCAGAGCTGGGTCGACCCGGTGTTGGGCGCCCTACCCGGAGCGAGGCAGACCCGTTGCCGCCGCAACCGGCCGCCTAGACTCGGCGGCGCCCTCCCCGGCGACCGTCCGACCCCGGAGCTGGGTAGACCCGGTGTCCGCTGCAATAAGACTAAGCGCGAGGTTGACCTGTTTTCCCAGAGCGAGGTAGACCCGGTGTCCGCCGCCCTCCCTGGAGCGAGGGAGACCCGTTGCCCCCGCGACCGGCCGACTCGGTTGCGCCCTCCCCAGCGGTCTGCCGGCCCCGGAGCCGGGTAGACCTGGTGTCCGCCACCCTCCCCAGAGTGAGGCAGACCCGCTGCCCCCTTGACTGACTGCCTCGGCAGCGCCCTCACCGGCGGCCTGCTGACCACGGAGCTGGGTAGACCCGGTGTCTGCCGCCTTATCCGGAGCGAGGCAGACGATTTGCCCCGCGACCTGCCGCCTCGACTTGGCGGCGCCCTCCCCGGCAGCCCCCTGGCCCCGGAGCTGGGTAGAACAAATGTTCGGTGCCCTCCCCAGCGCGAGGCAGACTAGTTGTCCCCACGACCGGCCGACTCAGCGGTGCCCACCCTGGCATGCCGCCGGCCCCAAAGCCAGGTTGATTCGGTGTCTGCCGCACTAGGACTAAGTGCGAGGTAGACCTGTGTTCCTGGAGCAAGGTACACCTGGTGTCCGCCGCCGGCCCTGGAGCGAGGTAGACTTGTTGACCCGGCGACCGGCCGACTCCGCGGCGCCCTCCCCGGCGACCCGTCAGCCCGGGAGCCAGGTCGACACGGTGTCTGCTGCCTTCCCAGAAGCAAGGCAGACCCGTTGCACCAGCGACCGGCAGCCTCGACTCGGCGGCGCCCTCCCCGGCGGCCTGCCGACCTCGAAGCCGGGTAGACCTGGTGTCCGCCGCCCTCCCCAAAGCGAGGCAGACCTGTTGCCCCCGCGACTGGCTGCCTAGGGTGCGCCGTCCTTGGAGGCAGGCTGACCTTACAGCCGGGTAGATCCGGTGTCCGCCGCCCTCACCGGAGCGAGGCAGACACGTTGCCCCCGCAACTGGCCGCCTCGGCGGCGGCCTCCTTGGCGGCACGCCGGCTTCGGAGTTGGGTGGACCCGGTGTCGGTCGCCCTACCCATAGGGTGGCAGACCCGTTGCCCCCGCAACCAGCCGCCAAGACTCGGCGGCGCCCTCCCCGGCAGCCGTCCGACCCCGGAGCCGGGTCAACCTGGTGTCCGCCACAATAAGACTAAGTGCGAGGTAGACCTGTTGTCCCGAAGCAGGGTAGACCTGGTGTCCGCCGCCCTCACCGGAGCGAGGCAGACCCATTGCCCCAACGACCAACCGACTCGGCGGCGAACTCCCTGGCGGCACATCCGCCCCGGAGCGAGGAAGACCCGTTGTCCAGGAGTCGGGTAGACCTGATGTCCTCCGCCGCCCTGAAGCGAGGTAGATCCGTTGCCCCGCGAACGGCCGCCTCGACTATGCGGCGCCCTCCCCGGCGGCACGCACGCCGCGGAGCCGGGCCGACCTGGTGTCCGCCACCTCCCCGTTGCGAGGCAGACCCGTTGCCCCAGCGACCGGCTGCCTCGACTCGGCGGCGCCCTCCCCGGCTGCACATCCGCCCCGGAGCCGGGTCGACCCGATGTCCGCTGCCCTCCCCAGAGCGATGTAGATCTTTTGTCCCGGAGCAGGGTAGACCTGGTATCCGCCGTCGGCCCCGGAGCGAGGTAGACCCGTTGCCCCCGCGACCGGCAGCCTCGACTGTGCGGCGCCCTCCCTGGCTGCACATCCGCCTTGGAGCCGGGTCGACCCGGTGTCCGCTGCCCTCCCCGTAGCAAGGCAGACCCTTTGCCCCCGCGACCGGCCGCCTCGACTCGGCGGCGCCATCCCCGGTAGCACGCCAGCCTCGGAGCCGAGTCGACCCGGTGAACGCCACACTCTCCGGAGCGAGGCAGACGATTTGCCCCCGCGACCGGCTGCCTCCACTCGGCGGCGCCATCTTCAGCGGCACGCCGGTTTCGGAGCTGTGTTGACTAGGTGTCTGCCGCCCTCTCCAGAGCGAGGTAGACCTGTTGTCCTGGACCTATGCAGACCTGATGTCCGCCGCCGGCCCTGGAGCGAGGTAGACCGGTTGCCCCTGCGAACAGCCGTTTTGACTTGGCGGTGCCCTCCCCAGCGGCAACCTGGCCTCGGAGCCGGTTCGACCCAGTGTCCGCCGCCATCCCCGGAAGGAGGTAGACCTGTTGTCCTGGAGCGGGGTAGACCTGATGACCGCCGCCGGCCCCGAAGCGAGGTAGACCTGTTGGTCAGGTGCCGGCTAGACCTGGTGTCCGCCACCATGCACGAAGCGAGGCAGAGCCATTGCCCCTGCGACCGGCCGCCTCGACTCGGCGGCATCCTCCACAGCGGCACGCCGGACCCAGGGCCGGGTCGACCCAGTGTCCGCCGCCCTCCCCGGAGCGAAACAGACCCGTTGTCGCGGAGCCGGGTAGACCTGATGTCCGCCGCCGGACCCGGAGCGAGGTAGAACCGTTGCCCTTGCGACTGGCCGCCTCGACTCGGCGGCGAAGTCCCCAGTGGCAAATCCGCTTAGGAGCCGGGTTGACCCGTTTTCCGCCGCCCTCCCCGTAGCAAGGCAGATTTTTCGCCCCGCACGACCGGCCGCCTAGACTCGGCGGCGCCCTCCCCGGCGTCACGCTGGCCCCGGAGCCGGATCGACACCGTGCTTGCCGCCCTCCCCGGAGCGAGGAAGACCCGTTGCCCCGCGCGAACGGCCGCCTCGACTCGGCAACATCCTCCACAGCGGCACGCCGGCACCAGGGCTGGGTCGACCCAGTGTCCACCGCCCTCCCCGGAGCGTGGTAGACCCGTTGTCAAGGAGCCAGGTAGACCTGGAGTTCGTTGCCGGCCCTGGAGCGAGGAAGAACTTTTGCCCCCGCGACCGGCTGCCTCGATTCTGCGGCGCCCTCCCCGGCGGCACACACGCCCCGGAGCCGGGCCGACCTGGTGTCCGCCGCCCTCCCCGTAGCGAGGCAGACTCGTCGCCCATGCGAACGGCCGCCTCGACTCTGCAGTGCCCTCCCCGAAGGCACGCCAGCCCCGGAGCCGGGCCGACTCGATGTCTGTCACCCTCCCCAGAGCGAGGAAGACCCGTTGCCCTTGTGACCAGCCGCCTCGACTTGGCGGCGCCCTTCCCCCCCGCACGCCGGACTCGGAGCCGGGTCGACCCGGTGTCCGCCGCCCTACCCAGAGCGAGGTAGACCTGATGTCTCGGATCTAGGTAGACTCGGTGTCCGCCGCTGGCCGTGGAGCGAGGTAGAACCGTTGCCCCACGAACCACCGCCTCAGCTCGGCGGCGCCCTCCTTGGCAGCACGCCCGCCCTGGAGCCCGGTCCACCCGGCGTCCGCCGCCCTTCCCGTAGCGAGGCAGACCCATCGCCCTCTGCGATCGGCTGCCTCGACTCGGCGGCACTCTCTGCGGCGGCACGTCGGCCCCGGAGTCGGGTCGACTATAGGTCCGCCGCCCTCCCCAGAGCGAGGCAGAGCCGTCGTCCTAGAGCCCGGTAGACCTGACGTCCTCTGCTGCCTTGGAGCGAGGTAAACCCGTTGCCCCGCGACCGGCCGCCTCGACTCGGCGGCGCCCTCCCCGGCGGCACGTCCGCCCTAGAGCCGTGTCGACCCGGTGGCCGCCGCCCTCCCCAAAGCGAGGCAGACCCATCGCCCCTTGTGACCGGCCGCCTTGACTTGGCGGCACTCTCCACAGCAGCACGCCGGCTTCGGAGCCGGGTCAACCCGGTGTCCGCCGCCCTTCCCGTAGCGAGGCAGACCCATCGCCCCCTGCGACCGGCCACCTCGACTCGGCGGCGCCCTCCGCGGCGGCACATCGGCCCCGGAGTCGGGTCGACCATAGGTCCGCCGCCCTCCCCGGAGCGAGGCAGAGCCGTCGTCCTGGAGCCGGGTAGACCTGACGTCCTCTGCTGCCTTGGAGCGAGGTAAACCCGTTGCCCCGCGACCGGCCGCCTCGACTCGGCGGCGCCCTCCCCGGCGGCACGCCGACTCCAGAGGCGTGTCGACTCGGTGTCCGCTGCCCTCCCCGTAGCGAGGCAGACCCGTTGCCCCTGCGGCCGTCCACCTCGACTCGGCAGCGCCCTCCCTGGCGGCACGCCGGCCCCGGAGCTGGGTCGACCTGTTGTTCGTTGCCCAGCCCCAAACGAGGCAGACCCGTCACCACTGCGACCGGCAGCCTCGACTCGGCGGCGCCCTCCCCATCAACACGCCGGCCCACGAGCCGGGTCGACCCGGTATTCGCCGCCCTCCCCGGAGTGTGGCAGACCTGTTTCCCTCTCAACCGGCCGCCTCGACTCGGCAGCGCCCTCCTTGGTGGCACACCGGCCCCGGAGCCAGGTCGACGTGTTGATTTTTACCCAGCCCTGAGCGAGGCAGACCCATCAACACCGCGACCGGCCGCCTCGACTCGGCACCGCCATCCCCGGCGGAACGCCGGTCCAGGAGTCGGGTCGACCCGGTATTCGCCGGCCTCCCTGGAGCGTGGCAGACCTGTTGCCCCTTCAACCGGCCGCCTCGACTCAGCGACGCCAACCGCCGGTGGCACGCAGGCCCTGGAGCCTGTTCGCCCCGGTGTACACCACCCTCCCCTGAGCGAGGCAGAACCGTCGCCCCCGCGACCGGCTGCCTCGACTCAGCGGCGCCCTACCCAGAGGCAAGCCGGCCTCGCAGCCGGGTCGACCAGGTGTCCGCCGCCCTCCCCAAAGCGAGGCAGAATCGTCCCCCCCGCCACCGGCCGCCTCAACTCGGCGCCGTCCTCCCCTGCGGCACGCCGGCCTAGGAGTCGGGTCGACACGGTGTTCGCCGCCCTCCCCGGAGCATGGCAGACCCGTTGCCTCCACGACCAGCCGCCTCGACTCGACGGCGCCATCTCCGGCGGCACCCTGGCCTCGGAGCCAGGTCGACCCTGTGTTTGCCGCCTTCTCCGGAGAGAGGTAGACATTCTCTCTTGGAGCCGGGTAGACCTGATGTCCGCCGCCGGCCTCAGAGGGAAGTAGACCTGTTGATCTTGCGACCGGCCGACTCGGGGGCGCCCTCCCCAACAGCACGCCGGCGTCGAAGCTGGATCGACCCTGTGTCCGCCGCCCTGCCCGGAGCGAGGCTGATTCGTCTCCACCGCGACCGGCCGTTTCGACTCTGAGGCGCCCTCCCCGGCAGCACGCCGGCCCCGCAGCTGGGTCGACTCGGTGTCCGCCGCCATCCCCGGAGCGAGGCAGACCCTTTGCCCCCACGACCGGCTGCCTCGACTCGGCGGCGCCCTCCCCAAAGGCAGGCCGGCCCCGGACCCGGGCCGACCCAGTGTCCGCCGTCCTCCCCGGAGCGTGGCAGACCAGTAGCCCCAGCAACAGGCCGCATCAACTCGGCGACGCCCTCCCCGGCGTCACGCCGGCCCCAGACCCAGTTCGACTTGATGTCCGCCGCCCTCCCCATGAGCGACGTAGACCTGTTGTCCCGGATTCGGGTAGACCTGGTGTCTGCCGCCGGCCCTGGAGCAAGGCAGACCCATCGCTGCCGCGATTGGCCGCCTCGACTCGGCGGCGCCCTCCCCGGCGGCACGCCCGCTCGGCAGCTGGGCCGACCCGGTGTCCGCCGCCTTACCCGGAGCGAGGCAGACCCATCGCCCCCGCAACCGGCCGCCTCGATTCGGCACCGTCCTCACTGGCTTCACGCCAGCCCCGTAGCCAGGTCGACCCGGTGTCTGCCGCCCTCCCCAAAGCGAGGCAGAATCGTCCCCCCCGCGACCGGCCGCCTCGACTCAGCGGCGCCCTACCCAAAGGCAAGCCAGGCTCGCAGCCGGGTCGACCCGGTGTCAGCCGCCCTCCCCAAAGCGAGGCAGAATCGTCCCCCCGGCCACCGGCCGCCTGAACTCGGCGCCGTCCTCCCCGGCGGCACGCCGGCCTAGGAGCCGAGTCGACCTGGTGTTCGCCGCCCTCCCCGGAGCGAGGTAGACATTTTGTCCCGGAGCCAAGTAGACCTGATGTCCGTCGCCGGACCAGGAACGAGTTAGTCCTCTGTTATGGAGCCCGGTAGACCTGGTGTCCGCCGCCAGCCTCGGAGCGAGGTAGACCCGTTTCCCTTGCGACCGGCCGACTCGGTGGCGCCATCCCCATCGGCACACCGGCCTAGGAGTCGGGTAGACCCTGTGTCCGCCGCCCTCCCCGGAGCGAGGCAGAACCCTAGCCCCTGCGACTGGCTGCCTCAACTTGGGAGCGCCCTTTTTGGCATCACGCCCACCCCGGAGCCGGGTCGACTCGGTGTCCGCCGCCCTCCTTGTAGCGAGGCAGAGCAGTTGCTCCCGCGACCGGCGGCCTCGACTAGTCGGCGCCCACCCCTGCGGCACGCCGGCCCCAAAGTCGGATCGATCCGGTGTACACCGCCCTCCCCGTAGCGAGGCAGACCCGTTGCCCCTCGCGACC
This sequence comes from Erithacus rubecula, assembly GCF_903797595.1. Lineage (NCBI taxonomy): Eukaryota > Metazoa > Chordata > Aves > Passeriformes > Muscicapidae > Erithacus > Erithacus rubecula. The sequence continues at coordinate 404,807 of NW_027636301.1, forward strand.
GGCCGCCTCGACTCGGCGACGCCCTCCTTGGCAGAACGCCGGCCCCGGAGTCGGGTCCACCCGGTGTCCGCCGCCTTACCCGGAGCGAGGCAGACCCGTTGCCCCCGCGACCAGCCGCCTCGACTCGGCAGCGTCCTCTTTGACGGTGCCCTGGCCCCGGAGCCGGGCCGACCTGGTGTCCACTACCTTCCCTGGAGCGAGGCAAACCCGTCGCCCCCGCGACCGGCCGCCTCAACTCAGCGGCGTCCTCTTTGGCAGTACCCTGGCCCCCCTTTGGCGGTGCCCTGGACCCGGAGCCGGGTCGACCCGCTGTCCGCCGCCCTCTCCGGAGAGAGGTAGACATTCTCTCTTGGAGCCGGGTAGACCTGATGTCCGCCGCCGGCCTCAGAGGGAAGTAGACTTGTTGCTCTTGCGACCGGCTGACTTGGTGGCGCCCTCCCCAACAGCACGCCGGCGTCGAAGCTGGGTCGACCCTGTGTCCGCCGCCCTGCCCGGAGCGAGGCTGACCCGTCTCCACCGCGACCGGCCGCCTCGACTCTGAGGCGCCCTCCCCAAAGGCAGGCCAGACCCGGACCCGGGCCGACCCAGTGTCCGCCGTCCTCCCCGGAGCGTGGCAGACCAGTAGCCCCAGCAACAGGCCGCATCAACTCGGCGGCGCCCTCCCCGGCGGCACGCCCGCTCGGCAGCTGGGCCGACCCGGTGTCCGCCGCCTTACCCGGAGCGAGGCAGACCCGTCGCCCCCGCAACCGGCCGCCTCGATTCGGCGCCGTCCTCCCTGGCTTCACGCCAGCCCCGTAGCCAGGTTGACCCGGTGTCTGCCGCCCTCCCCGGAGCAACGTAGACCTGTTGTCCCGAACCCGGAGAAACCTGGTGTCCGCCGCCTGCCCTGGAGCTCAGTAGACCCTTTGTGCCCGCGACCGGCCGCCTCGACTCTGCGGCTCCCTTCCCGGTGGCACCTGCCCTCCCCTGAGCGAGGCAGAACCCTCGCCCCCGCGACCGGCCGCCTCGACTCAGCAGCGCCCTACCCAGAGGCAAGCCAGGCTTGCAGCCGGGTCGACCCGGTGTCCGCCGCCCTCCCCAAAGCGAGGCAGAATCGTCCCCCCCGCCACCGGCCACCTCAACTCGGCGCCGTCCTCCCCGGCGGCACGCCGGCCTAGGAGTCGGGTCGACACGGTGTTCGCCGCCCTCCCCGGAGCATGGCAGACCCGTTGCCTCCGCGACCAGCCGCCTCGACTCGACGGCGCCCTCTCCGGAGGCACCCTGGCCTCGGAGCCAGGTCGACCCTGTGTTCGCCGCCTTCCTCGGAGCGAGGTAGACATTTTGTCCCGGAGCCAAGTAGACCTGATGTCCGTCGCCGGTCCGGGAACGAGTTAGTCCTCTGTTATGGAGCCCGGTAGACCTGGTGTGCGCCGCCAGCCTCGGAGCAAGGTAGACCCGTTTCCCTTGCGACCGGCTGACTCAGTGGCGCCATCCCCGTCGGCACACCGGCCTAGAAGTCGGGTCGACCCTGTGTCCGCCGCCCTCCCCAGAGCGAGGCAGAACCCTAGCCCCTGCGACTGGCTGCCTCGACTTGGCAGCGCTCTTTTTGGCGGCACGCCCACCCCGGAGCCGGGTCGACTCGGTGTCCGCCGCCCTCCTTGTAGCGAGGCAGACCAGTTGCTCCCGCGACCGGCGGCCTCGACTAGTCGGCGCCCACCTCTGCAGCACGCCGGCACCAAAGTCGGATCGATCCGGTGTCCACCGCCCTCCCCGTAGCGAGGCAGACCCGTCGTCCCTCGCGACCGGCCGCCTCGACTTGGCGGCGCCCTCCTTGGCGGAACGCCGGCCCCGGAGTCGGGTCCACCCGGTGTCCGCCGCCGTCCCTGGCCCCAGAGACAGACCCGTTGTCCCGGAGCCGAGTAGACCTGGTGTCCGCCACCGGCCCTGGAGTGAGGGAGACCCGTTGCCCTTGCGCCCGGCCGCCTCAACTCGGCGGCGCAATCCCCTGCATCACGCCGGCCCCAAAGTTGGGTCGACTCGTTGTCCGCCGCCCTCCCCGTTGCGAGGCAGACTCGTTGCCCCTGTGACCGTCTGCCTCGACTCGGCGGCGCCCTCCCTGGCGGCACGCCGGCCCCAGAGCTGGGTCGACCTGTTGTCCGTTGCCCTACCCGGAGCGGGGCAGACCCGTCACCACCGCAACGGGCCGCCTCGACTCAGCCGCGCCCTCCACGGCGGCACGCTGGCCCAAGAGCCGGGTCGACCATGTGTCCGCCACCCTACCCGGAGCGAGGCAGACCCTTCGCCCCCACGACCGGCCGCCTCAACTTGGCGCCGTCCTCCCCGGCGGCACGCCGGCCTAGGAGTCGGGTCGACACGGTGTTCGCCGCCCTCCCCGAAGCGACGTAGGCCTGTTGTCCCGGAGCCGGGTAGACCTGGTGTCCCCCGCCGGCCCTGGAGTGAGGCAGACCCCTCGCCCCCGCGACCTGCCGCCTCGACTCGGCGGCGCCCTACCCAGAGGCACGCCAGCCACAGAGCCAGGTCGACCGGGTGTCCACCACCTTCCCCGGCGCGAGGTAGACCTTTTGTACCGGACCCAAGTAGATCTGATGTTCGCCGCCAGCCTCAGAGCGAGGTAGACACGTTGCCCTTGCGACTGGTCGATTCGGTGGCGCCCTCCCCAGCAGCACGCCGGCCTAGGAGCCGGGTCGACCCCGTGTCCGCCGCCCTGCCCGGAGCGAGGCAGGTCCGTTGTCCCTGTGACCGGCCGCCTCGACTCGGCGGCGCCCTCCCCTGCGTCACGGCGGTCTCAAAGTCAGTTCAACTCGGTGTCCGCCGCCCTCCCCGTAACGAGGCAGAATCGTTGTGCCCCCGACCAGACGCCTCGACTTGGCTGCGCCCTCTTTGGCGGCATATCCGTCCCAGAGCCAGGTCGACCCGGTGTCCGCCGCCCAGCCGGGAGCGAGGCATACACGATGCCGTAGCTACCGGCCGACCCGACTTGGCGGCGCTCTCCTCGGCGGCACGCCGGATTCGGAGCTGAGTCAACCGGGTGTCCGCTGCCCTACTCGGAGCGAGGCAGACCTGTTGTCCCCCGCGACCGGCCGCCTCGACTCGGCGGCGCCCTTTTTGGCGGCACGCCCACCCCGGAGCTGCGTCGACTCGGTGTCTGCCAGACTCCCCGTAGCAAGGCAGACACGTTGCCCTTGAGACCGGCCGCCTCGACTCAGCGGCGCCCTCCCCTGCATCACGCCAGTCTCAAAGTCGGTTCGACTCGGTGTCCGCCGCCCTCCCCGTAGCGAGGCAGACCCGTTGCCCCCGCGACCGAACGCTTCTACTCGGCAGCGCTCTCCCTGGCGGCACGCTGGCCACGCAGCTGGATCGACCTGTTGTTTTTTGCCCAGCCCTGAGCGAGGCAGACCCGTCACCACCGCGACCGGCCGCCTCGACTCGGCAGCGCCCTCCTTGGCGGCACACCGGTCGAAGAGCCGGGTCGACTCGTGGTTTGCCGCCCTCCCCGGAGCGTCGCAGACCTGTTGCCCCCTCAACCAGCAACCTCGACTCGGCGACGCCAACCACCGGCGGCCTGCCGGCCCTGGAGCCGGTTCGACCCGGTGTACGTGGCACTCCTCACAGTGCGGCAGACCTGTCGCCGCCGCGACCGGCCGCCTCGACTCGGCGGCGCCCTACCCGGAGGCACGCCAGCCACAGAGCCGGGTCAACCCGGTGGCAGCCGCCCTCCCCTAAGCGAGGCAGACCCTTCGCCCCCATGACCGGCCGCCTCAACTCGGCGCCGTCCTCCCCGGGGGCACGCTGGCCTAGGAGTCGGGTCGACACGGTGTTCGCCGCCCTCCCCGGAGTGAGGCAGACCCGTTGCCTTCGCAACCAGCCGCCTCGACTCGACGGCGCCCTCTCCGGCGGCACCCTGGCCTCGGAGCCAGGTCGACCCTGTGTTCGCCGCCTTCCTCGGAGCGAGGTAGACTTTTTGTACCAGAGCCAAGTAGACCTGATGTCCGTCGCCGGACCCGGAACGAGTTAGTCCTCTGTTATGGAGCCCGGGAGACCTGGTGTTCGCCGCCAGCCTCGGAGCGAGGTAGACGCGTTTCCCTTGCGACCGGCCGACTCGGTGGCGCCATCCCCGTCGGCACACCAGCCTAGGAGTCGGGTCGACCCCGTGTCCGCCGCCCTCCCCTGAGCGAGGCAGAACCCTAGCCCCTGCGACTGGCTGCCTCGACTTGGCAGCGCCCTTTTTGGCGGCACGCCCAGTCCGGAGCCGGGTCGACTCGGTGCCCGCCGCCGTCCCTGGAGGGAGACAGACCCGTTGTCCCGGAGCCGAGTAGACCAGGTGTCCGCCACCGGCCCTGGAGCGAGGGAGACCCGTTGCCCCCGCGACCGGCCACCTTGACTCGGCAGCTCACTCCCCGAGGGCACGCCGGCCTAGGAGCCGAGTCGACCCGGTGTCCGCCGCCATCCCCGGAGCGAGGCAGACCCTTTGCCCCCGCGACCGGCTGCCTCGACTTGGCGTTGCCCTCCCCAAAGGCAGGCCAGCCCCGGACCCGGGCCGACCCGGTGTCCGCCGTCCTCCCCAGAGCGTGGCAGACCAGTAGCCCCAGCAAAAATCCGCATCGACTCGGCGACAGCACCCCCGGCGGCACGCCGACCTCGGAGCCGGGTCGACACGGTGTCCGCCGCACTCCCCAAAGAGAGGCAGACCCGTCGCCCCCGCGACCGGCGGCCTCAACTCGGAGGCGCCCTCCCCAACGTCACGCCGGCCCCAGACCCAGTTCGACTTGATGTCCGCCGCCCTCCCCGGAGCGACGTAGACCTGTTGTCCCGGAGTCGGGTAGACCTGGTGTCCGCCGCCGGTCCTGGAGCGAGGCAGACCCATCTCTGCCACGACCGGCCGCCTCCACTCGGCGGCGCTCTCCCTGGCGGCACGCCCGCCCGGCAGCTGGGCCGACCCGGTGTCCGCCGCCTTACCCGGAGCGAGGCAGACCCGTCGCCCCCGCAACCACCGCCTCGACTCGGCGCCGTCTTCCCCGGCTTCACGCCAGGCCCCGTAGCCAGGTCGACCCGGTATCTGCCGCCCTCCGCGGAGCAACGTAGACCTGTTGTCCCGAAGCCGGAGAAACCTGGTGTCCGCCGCCTGCCATGGAGCTCAGTAGACCCTTCGTGCCCGCGACCGGCCGCCTCGACTCTGCGGCTTCCTTCCCGGCGGCACGCACGCCCCAGACCCGGGCCGACCCGGTGGCAGCCGCCCTCCCCTGAGCGAGGCAGAACCGTCTCCCCCGCGACCGGCCGCCTCGACTCAGCGGCGCCCTACCCAGAGTCAAGCCGGCCTCGCAGCCGGGTCGACCAGGTGTCCGCCGCCCTCCCCAAAGCGAGGCAGAATCGTCCCCCCCGCCACTGGCCGCCTCAACTCGGCGCCGTCCTCCCCGGCGGCACGCCAGCCTAGGAGTCGGGTCGACACGGTGTTCGCCGCCCTCCCCGGAGCATGGCAGACTCGTTGCCTATGCGACCAAATGCCTCGACTCGACGGCGCCCTCTCCGGCGGCACCCTGGCCTCGGAGCCAGGTCGACCCTGTGTTCGCTGCCTTCCTCGGAGCGAGGTAGACATTTTGTCCCGGAGCCAAGTAGACCTGATGTCCGTCGCCGGACCCAGAACGAGTTAGTCCTCTGTTATGGAGCCCGGTAGACCTGGTGTCCGCCGCCAGCCTCGGAGCGAGGTAGACCCGTTTCCCTTGCGACCGGCCGACTCTGTGACGCCATCCCCGTCGGCACACCAGCCTAGGAGTCGGGTAGACCCTGTGTCCGCCGCCCTCCCCGGAGCGAGGCAGAACCCTAGCCCCTGCGACTGGCTGCCTCGACTTGGCATGGCCCTTTTTGGCGGCACGCCCAGCCCGGAGCCGGGTCGACTCGGTGTCCGCCGCCCTCCTTGTAGCGAGGCAGACCAGTTGCTCCCGCGACCAGCCGCCTCGACTAGTCGGCGCCCACCCCTGCGGCACGCCGGCCCCAAAGTCAGATCGATCCGGTGTCCACCGCCCTCCCCGTAGCGAGGCAGACCCGTCGCCCCTCGCGACCGGCTGCCTCGACTCGGCGACGCCCTCCTTGGCAGAACGCCGGCCCCGGAGTCGGGTCCACCCGGTGTCCGCCGCCTTACCCGGAGCGAGGCAGACCCGTTGCCCCCGCGACCGGCCGCCTCGACTCGGCAGCGTCCTCTTTGACGGTGCCCTGACCCCGGAGCCGGGCCGACCCGGTGTCCACTACCTTCCCTGCAGCGAGGCAAACCCGTCGCCCCCGCGACCAGCCGCCTCGACTCGGCGGCGCCCTACCCGGAGGCACGCCAGCCACGGAGCCGGGTCAACCCGGTTACCGCCGCCCTCCCCGGAGCGTGGCAGACCTGTTGTCCCAGAAACGAGTTGCATCGACTTGGCGGCGCTCTCCCTGGCGGCACGCTGGCCACGCAGCTGGATCGACCTGTTGTTTTTTGCCCAGCCCTGAGCGAGGCAGACCCGTCACCACCGCGACCGGCCGCCTCGACTCGGCAGCGCCCTCCTTGGCGGCACACCGGTCGAAGAGCCGGGTCGACTCGTGGTTTGCCGCCCTCCCCGGAGCGTCGCAGACCTGTTGCCCCCTCAACCAGCAACCTCGACTCGGCGACGCCAACCACCGGCGGCACGCCGGCCCTGGAGCCGGTTCGACCCGGTGTACGTGGCACTCCTCACAGTGCGGCAGACCTGTCGCCGCCGCGACCGGCCGCCTCGACTCGGCGGCGCCCTATCCGGAGGCACGCCAGCCACAGAGCGTGGTCAACCCGGTGGCAGCCGCCCTCCCCTAAGCGAGGCAGACCCTTCGCCCCCACGACCGGCCGCCTCAACTCGGCGCCGTCCTCCCCGGGGGCACGCTGGCCTAGGAGTCGGGTCGACACGGTGTTCGCCGCCCTCCCCGGAGCGAGGCAGACCCGTTGCCTTCGCAACCAGCCGCCTCGACTCGACGGCGCCCTCTCCGGCGGCACCCTGGCCTCGGAGCCAGGTCGACCCTGTGTTCGCCGCCTTCCTCGGAGCGAGGTAGACTTTTTGTCTCAGAGCCAAGTAGACCTGATGTCCGTCGCCGGACCCGGAACGAGTTAGTCCTCTGTTATGGAGCCCGGTAGACCTGGTGTTCGCCGCCAGCCTCGGAGCGAGGTAGACGCGTTTCCCTTGCGACCGGCCGACTCGGTGGCGCCATCCCCGTCGGCACACCAGCCTAGGAGTCGGGTCGACCCTATGTCCGCCGCCCTCCCTTGAGCGAGGCAGAACCCTAGCCCCTGCGACTGGCTGCCTCGACTTGGCAGCGCCCTTTTTGGCGGCACGCCCAGCCCGGAGCCGGGTCGACTCGGTGCCCGCCGCCGTCCCTGGAGGGAGACAGACCCGTTGTCCCGGAGCCGAGTAGACCAGGTGTCCGCCACCGGCCCTGGAGCGAGGGAGACCCGTTGCCCCCGCGACCGGCCGCCTTGACTCGGCAGCTCACTCCCCGAGGGCACGCCGGCCTAGGAGCCGAGTCGACCCGGTGTCCGCCGCCATCCCCGGAGCGAGGCAGACCCTTTGCCCCCGCGACCGGCTGCCTCGACTTGGCGTTGCCCTCCCCAAAGGCAGGCCAGCCCCGGACCCGGGCCGACCCGGTGTCCGCCGTCCTCCCCAGAGCGTGGCAGACCAGTAGCCCCAGCAAAAATCCGCATCGACTCGGCGACAGCACCCCCGGCGGCACGCCGACCTCAGAGCCGGGTCGACACGGTGTCCGCCGCACTCCCCAAAGAGAGGCAGACCCGTCGCCGCCGCGACCGGCGGCCTCAACTCGGAGGCACCCTCCCCAACGTCACGCCGGCCCCAGACCCAGTTCGATTTGATGTCCGCCGCCCTCCCCGGAGCGACGTAGACCTGTTGTCCCGGAGTCGGGTAGACCTGGTGTCCGCCGCCGGTCCTGGAGCGAGGCAGACCCATCTCTGCCACGACCGGCCGCCTCCACTCGGCGGCGCTCTCCCTGGCGGCACGCCCGCCCGGCAGCTTGGCCGACCCGGTGTCCGCCGCCTTACCCGGAGCGAGGCAGACCCGTCGCCCCCGCAACCACCACCTCGACTCGGCGCCGTCTTCCCCGGCTTCACGCCGGCCCCGTAGCCAGGTCGACCCGGTATCTGCCGCCCTCCGCGGAGCAACGTAGACCTGTTGTCCCGAAGCCGGAGAAACCTGGTGTCCGCCGCCTGCCATGGAGCTCAGTAGACCCTTCGTGCCCGCGACCGGCCGCCTCGACTCTGCGGCTTCCTTCCCGGCGGCACGCACGCCCCAGACCCGGGCCGACCCGGTGGCAGCCGCCCTCCCCTGAGCGAGGCAGAACCGTCGCCCCCGCGACCGGCCGCCTCGACTCAGCGGCGCCCTACCCAGAGGCACGCCAACCACGGAGCCGGGTCAACCCGGTGTCCGCCGCCCTCCCCGAAGCGAGGCAGACCTGATGACCCCTGCGACCGGCCGCCTCGACTCAGCGGCGCCTTCTTTGGCGGCGCGCCCACCCTGGTGCTGGGTCGACTAGGTGTCCGCTACACTCCCCGTAGCGAGGCAGATCCTTTGCCCTCACGACCGGCCGCCTCAACTCGGCGGCGCCCTCCCCTCCGTCACGCCAGGCCCAAAATAGGGTCGACTCGGTGTCCGCCGCTCTCCTCGATGCGAGGCAGACCCGTTGCCCACACGACTGGCCGCCTCGACTCGGCAGCGCCCTCCCCGGCGGCACGCCGGCCCAGTTGTCGGGTCGATTCGGTGTTCGCCACCCGCCCCGGAGCGTGGCAGACCTGTTGCCCCCTCAACCGGCCGCCTTGACTCGGCAACGCCAATTGCTGGCAGCACGCCGTCCCTGGAGCCGGTTCGACCCGGTGTACGCCGCCCTCCCCAAAACAAGGCAGACTCGTTGCCCCCGCGACCAGCGGCCTCGACTCGGCAGCGCCCTCCCTAAAGGCAGGCCACCCCAGAGCCGGGTCGACCCGGTGTCCGCCGTCCTCCCCGGAGCGCGGCAGACCAGTAGCCCCAGCAACAGGCAGCATCGACTCGACGACGTCATCCCCGGCGGCACGTAGGCCTCGGAGCCGGGTCGACTTGATGTCCGCCGCCCTCCCCATGAGCGATGTAGACCTGTTGTCCCGGAGTCGGGTAGACCTGGTGTCCGCCGCCGGCCCTGGAGCGAGGCAGACCCATCGCTGCTGCGACCAGCTGCCTCGACTCGACGGCGCCCTCTCCGGCGGCACCCTGGCCTCGGAGCCAGGTCGACCCTGTGTTCGCCGCCTTCCTCGGAGCGAGGTAGACATTTTGTCCCAGAGCCAAGTATACCTGATGTCCATCGCCGGCCCCGGAACGAGTTAGTCCTCTGTTATGGAGCCCGGTAGACCTGGTGTCCGCCGCCAGCCTCGGAGCGAGGTAGACCCGTTTCCCTTGCGACCGGCCGACTCGGTGGCGCCATCCCCGTCGGCACACCGGCCTAGGAGTCGGGTCGACCCTGTGTCGGCCGCCCTCCCCGGAGCGAGGCAGAACTCTAGCCCCTGCGACTGGCTGCCTCGACTCGGCAGTGCCCTTTTTGGCGGCACGCCCACCCCAGAGCCGGGTCGACTCGGTGTCCGCCGCCCTCCTTATAGCGAGGCAGAATCGTTGCCCCCGCGACCGGCCGCCTCGACTAGTCGGCGCCCACCTCTGCAGCACGCCGGCCCCAAAGTCGGATCGATCCGGTGTCCACCGCCCTCCCTGTAGCGAGGCAGACCCGTCGCCCCTCGCGACCGGCCGCCTCGACTCGGCGGCGCCCTCCTTGGCGAAACGCCGGCCCCAGAGTCGGGTCGACTCGGTGTCCGTCGGCTTACCTGGAGCGAGGCAGACCCGTTGCCCCCGGGACCGGCCGCCTCGACTCGGCGGCGTCCTCTTTGACGGTGCCCTGGCCCCGGAGCCGGGCCGACCCGATGTCCACTACCTTCCCTGGAGCGAGGCAAACCCGTCGCCCCCGCGACCGGCCGCCTCGACTCGGCAGCGTCCTCTTTGACGGTGCCCTGACCCCGGAGCTGGGCCGACCCGGTGTCCACTACCTTCCCTGGAGCGAGGCAAACCCGTCGCCCCCGCGACCAGCCGCCTCGACTCGGCGGCGCCCTACTCGGAGGTACGCCAGCCACGGAGCCGGGTCAACCCGGTTACCGCCGCCCTCCCCGGAGCGTGGCAGACCTGTTGCCCCAGAAACGAGTTGCATCGACTTGGCGGCGCCCTCCCCGGCGGCACGCTGACCCCGCAGCTGGGCCGACCTGGTGTCCACCACCTTCCCAGGAGCGAGGTAGACCCATTGCCCCGCGACCGGCCACCTCGACTTGGCGGCGTCCTCTTTGGCGGTGCCCTGGCCCCGGAGTCGGGTCGACCCGGTGTCCGCCGCCCTCTCCGGAGAGAGGTAGACTTTCTGTCTTGGAGCCGGGTAGACCTGATGTTCGCCGCCGGCCTCGGAGGGAAGTAGACCTGTTGCTCTTGCGACCGGCCGACTCGGTGGCGCCCTCCCCGGTGGCACGCCGGCCTCGGAGCCGGGTCGACCCTGTGTCCGCCACCCTGCCCGGAGCGAGGCAGACCCGTCGCCACCGCGACCGGCCACCTTTACTCGGCAGCTCACTCCCCGAGGGCACGCCGGCCTAGGAGCCGAGTCGACCCGGTGTCCGCCGCCATCCCCAGAGCGAGGCAGACCTTTTGCCCCCGCGACCGGCTGCCTCGACTTGGCGTTGCCCTCCCCAAAGGCAGGCCAGCCCCGGAACCGGGCCGACCCGGTGTCCGCCGTCCTCCCCAGAGCGTGGCAGACCAGTAGCCCCAGCAAAAGGCCGCATCGACTCGGTGACAGCACCCCCGGCGGCACGCCGACCTCGGAGCCGGGTCGACACGGTGTCCGCTGCCCTCCCCAAAGAGAGGCAGACCCGTCGCCCCCGCGACTGGCGGCCTCAACTCCGAGGCGCCCTCCCCGGCGTCACGCCGGCCCCAGACCCAGTTCGACTTGATGTCCGCCGCCCTCCCCGGAGCGACGTAGACCTGTTGCCCCTGCGACCGTCTGCCTCGACTCGGCGGCACCCTCCCTGGCGGCACGCCGGCCCAAGAGCCGGGTCGACCATGTGTCCGCCACCCTACCCGGAGCGAGGCAGACCCGTCGCCCCCGCAACCGGCCGCCTAGACTCGGCGCCGTCCTCCCCGGCTTCACGCCGGCCCCGGAGCCAGGTCGACCCGATGTCTGCCGCCCTCCCCGGAGCGACGTAGGCCTGTTGTCCCGGAGCCTGGTAGACCTGGTGTTCCCTGCCGGCCCTGGCAGACCCCTCGCCCCCGCGACCGGCCGCCTCGACTCGGCGGCGCCCTACCCGGAGGCACGCCAACCACGGAGCCGGGTCGACCCGGTGTCCGCCGCCCTCCCCGAAGCGAGGCAGACCTGATGACCCCTGCGACCGGCCGCCTCGACTCAGCGGCGCCTTCTTTGGCGGCGCGCCCACCCTGGTGCTGGGTCGACTAGGTGTCCGCTACACTCCCCGTAGCGAGGCAGATCCTTTGCCCTCACGACCGGCCGCCTCAACTCGGCGGCGCCCTCCCCTCCGTCACGCCGGTCCCAAAATAGGGTCGACTCGGTGTCCGCCGCTCTCCTCGATGCGAGGCAGACCCGTTGCCCACACGACTGGCCGCCTCGACTTGGCAGCGCCCTCCCCGGCGGCACGCCGGCCCAGGTGTCGGGTCGATTCGGTGTTCGCCACCCGCCCCGGAGCGTGGCAGACCTGTTGCCCCCTCAACCGGCCGCCTTGACTCGGCAACGCCAATTGCTGGCGGCACGCCGTCCCTGGAGCCGGTTCGACCCGGTGTACGCCGCCCTCCCCAAAACAAGGCAGACTCGTTGCCCCCGCGACCAGCGGCCTCGACTCGGCAGCGCCCTCCCTAAAGGCAGGCCATCCCCAGAGCCGGGTCGACCCGGTGTCCGCCGTCCTCCCCGGAGCGCGGCAGACCAGTAGCCCCAGCAACAGGCAGCATCGACTCGACGACGTCATCCCCGGCGGCACGTAGGCCTCGGAGCCGGGTCGACTTGATGTCCGCCGCCCTCCCCATGAGCGATGTAGACCTGTTGTCCCGGAGTCGGGTAGACCTGGTGTCCGCCGCCAACCCTGGAGCGAGGCAGACCCATCGCTGCCGCGACCAGCTGCCTCGACTCGACGGTGCCCTCTCCGGCGGCACCCTGGCTCCGGAGCCGGGCCGACCCGATGTCCACTACCTTCCCTGGAGCGAGGCAAACCCGTCGCCCCCGCGACCGGCCGCCTCGACTCGGCGGCGCCCTACTTAGAGGCACGCCAGCCACGGAGCCGGGACTACCCGGTGACCGCTGCCTTCCCCGGAGCGAGGTAGACCTTTTGTCCCAGACCCAAGTAGACCTGATGTTCGCCGCCAGCCCCAGAGCGAGGTAGACATGTTGCCCTTGCGACTGGTCGATTCGGCGGCGCACTCCCCTGCATCACGCCGGCCCCAAAGTTGGGGCGACTCGTTGTCCGCCGCCCTCCCCGTTGTGAGGCAGACACGTTGCCCCTGCGGCCGTCCGCCTCGACTCAGCGGTGCCCTCCATGGCGGCACGTTGGCCCAAGAGCCGGGTTGATCAGGTGTTCGCCGCCCTCCCCAGAGCATGGCAGACCTGTTTCTTTTCAAACGGCTGCCTCAACTCGGCAGCAGCATCCCCTGCGGCACGCCGGCCACGGAGCCGGGTCGACCATGTGTCCGCCGCCCTACCTGGAGCGAGGCAGACCCGTCAAACCCGCAACCGGCCCCCTTGACTCGGCGCAGTCTTGCCCGGCTTCACGCTGACCCCGGAGCCAGGTTGACCCGATGTCCGCTGCCCTCCCCGGAGCGACGTAGGCCTGTTGTCCTGGAGCCAGGTAGACCTGGTGTCCCCTGCCGGCCCTGGAGCGAGGCAGACCCCTCGCCCCCGCAACCGGTCCCCTCGACTCGGCGGCGCCCTCCCTGGAGGCACGCCAACCACGGAGCCGGGTCAACCCCATGTCCGCCGCCCTCCACGGAGTGAGGCAGACCCGTCGCCTTCGTGTCCGGCCGCCTGGACTCGGCGGCGCCCTCCCCGGCGGCACGCTGACCCCGCAGCTGGGCCAACCCGGTGTCCACCACCTTCCCAGGAGCGAGGCAGACCTGTTGCCCCCGCGACCGGCAGCCTCGACTCGGCGGCGTCCTTTTTGGCGGTGCCCTGGCCCCGGAGCCGGGTCGACCCGGTGTTTGCCGCCCTCCCCGGAGAGAGGGAGACCTTTTCTCCTGGAGCCGGGTAGACCTGATGTCCGCCGCTGGCCTCGGAGGGAAGTAGACCTGTTGTTCCGGAGTCGGGTAGACCTGGTGTTCGCAGCCAGACCCGGAGCGAGGTAGACCCTTTGCTCTTGCGACCGGCCGACTCGGTGGCGCCCTCCCCGGCAACTCGCCGGCGCCGGAGCCGGGTCGACCCTGTGTCCACCGCCCTGCCCAGAGCGAGGCAGACCCCTAGCCCCCGCGACCGGCCGCCTTGACTTGGCGGCGCCCTACCCGGAGGCACGCCAGCCACAGAGCCAGGTCAATCCGGTGTCCACCGCCTTCCCCGGAGTGAGGTAGACCTTTTGTCCCGGACCCAAGTAGACCTGATGTTCGCCGCCAGCCTCAGAGCGAGGTAGACACGTTGCCCTTGCGACTGGTCGATTCGGTGGCGCCCTCCCCAGCGGCACGCCGGCCTAGGAGCTGGGTCGACCCCGTGTCCGCCGCCCTCCCCAGAGCGAGGCAGGTCCGTCTTCCCTGTGACCGGCCGCCTCGACTCGGTAGCGCCCTCCCCTGTGTCACAGCGGTCTCAAAGTCGGTTCGACTCGATGTCCGCCGCCCTCCCCGTAGTGACGCAGACTCGTTGCCCCCGCGACCGGACGCCTATACTCGGCAGCGCCCTCCTCGTCGGCACGCCGGCATAGGAGTGGGGTCGACCCGATGTTCGTTGCCCTCTCCGGAGCAAGGCAGACCCCACGCCCCTGCGACCGGCCGCCTCGACTCAGCTGCGCCCTCTTTGGCGGCATATCCGTCCCAGAGCCGGGTCGACCCCGTGTTTGCCGCCCTGCCGGGAGCGAGGCATACCCGATGCCCCTGCGACTGGCCGTCCTGCCCTGGCAGCGCCCTCCTCGGCGGCAAGCCGGCTTCGGAGGCGAGTCGACCCGGTGTCCGCCACACTCCCCGTAGCGAGGCAGACCCGTTGCCCTTGCGACCGGCCGCCTGACTCTGCGGCGCCCTCCCCGCGGCACGCCGGCCCCGCAGCTGGGTCGACTCGGTGTCCGCCGCTGTCCCTGGAGGGAGGCAGACCCGTTGTCCCGGAGCCGAGTAGACCTGGTGTCCGCCACTAGCCCTGGAGCGAGGAAGACCCGTTGCCCCCGCGACCGGCCGCCTTGACTCGGCGGCTCACTCCTTGGGGGCACGCCGGCCTAGGAGCCGGGTCGACCCGGTGTCCGTCGGCTTACCTGGAGCGAGGCAGACCCGTTGCCCCCGGGACCGGCCGCCTCGACTCGGCGGCGTCCTCTTTGACGGTGCCCTGGTCCCGGAGCCGGGCCGACCCGATGTCCACTACCTTCCCTGGAGCGAGGCAAACCCGTCGCCCCCCGCGACCGGCCGCCTCGACTCGGCGGCGCCCTACTTAGAGGCACGCCAGCCACGGAGCCGGGACTACCCGGTGACCGCTGCCTTCCCCGGAGCGAGGTAGACCTTTTGTCCCAGACCCAAGTAGACCTGATGTTCGCCGCCAGCCCCAGAGCGAGGTAGACATGTTGCCCTTGCGACTGGTCGATTCGGCGGCGCACTCCCCTGCATCACGCCGGCCCCAAAGTTGGGGCGACTCGTTGTCCGCCGCCCTCCCCGTTGTGAGGCAGACACGTTGCCCCTGCGACCGTCCGCCTCGACTCAGCGGTGCCCTCCATGGCGGCACGCTGGCCCAAGAGCCGGGTTGATCAGGTGTTCGCCGCCCTCCCCAGAGCATGGCAGACCTGTTTCTTTTCAAACGGCTGCCTCAACTCGGCAGAAGCATCCCCTGCGGCACGCCGGCCACGGAGCCGGGTCGACCATGTGTCCGCCGCCCTACCTGGAGCGAGGCAGACCCGTCAAACCCGCAACCGGCCCCCTTGACTCGGCGCAGTCTTGCCCGGCTTCACGCTGACCCCGGAGCCAGGTTGACCCGATGTCCGCTGCCCTCCCCGGAGCGACGTAGGCCTGTTGTCCTGGAGCCAGGTAGACCTGGTGTCCCCTGCCGGCCCTGGAGCGAGGCAGACCCCTCGCCCCCGCAACCGGTCCCCTCGACTCGGCGGCGCCCTCCCTGGAGGCACGCCAACCACGGAGCCGGGTCAACCCCATGTCCGCCGCCCTCCACGGAGTGAGGCAGACCCGTCACCTTCGTGTCCGGCCGCCTGGACTCGGCGGCGCCCTCCCCGGCGGCACGCTGACCCCGCAGCTGGGCCAACCCGGTGTCCACCACCTTCCCAGGAGCGAGGCAGACCTGTTGCCCCCGCGACCGGCCGCCTCGACTCGGCGGCGTCCTTTTTGGCGGTGCCCTGGCCCCGGAGCCGGGTCGACCCGGTGTTTGCCGCCCTCCCCGGAGAGAGGGAGACCTTTTCTCCTGGAGCCGGGTAGACCTGATGTCCGCCGCTGGCCTCGGAGGGAAGTAGACCTGTTGTTCCGGAGTCGGGTAGACCTGGTGTTCGCAGCCAGACCCGGAGCGAGGTAGACCCTTTGCTCTTGCGACCGGCCGACTCGGTGGCGCCCTCCCCGGCAACTCGCCGGCGCCGGAGCCGGGTCGACCCTGTGTCCACCGCCCTGCCCAGAGCGAGGCAGACCCCTAGCCCCCGCGACCGGCCGCCTTGACTTGGCGGCGCCCTACCCGGAGGCACGCCAGCCACAGAGCCAGGTCAATCCGGTGTCCACCGCCTTCCCCGGAGTGAGGTAGACCTTTTGTCCCGGACCCAAGTAGACCTGATGTTCGCCGCCAGCCTCAGAGCGAGGTAGACACGTTGCCCTTGCGACTGGTCGATTCGGTGGCGCCCTCCCCAGCGGCACGCCGGCCTAGGAGCTGGGTCGACCCCGTGTCCGCCGCCCTCCCCAGAGCGAGGCAGGTCCGTCTTCCCTGTGACCGGCCGCCTCGACTCGGTAGCGCCCTCCCCTGTGTCACAGCGGTCTCAAAGTCGGTTCGACTCGATGTCCGCCGCCCTCCCCGTAGTGACGCAGACTCGTTGCCCCCGCGACCGGACGCCTATACTCGGCAGCGCCCTCCTCGTCGGCACGCCGGCATAGGAGTGGGGTCGACCCGATGTTCGTTGCCCTCTCCGGAGCAAGGCAGACCCCACGCCCCTGCGACCGGCCGCCTCGACTCAGCTGCGCCCTCTTTGGCGGCATATCCGTCCCAGAGCCGGGTCGACCCCGTGTTTGCCGCCCTGCCGGGAGCGAGGCATACCCGATGCCCCTGCGACTGGCCGTCCTGCCCTGGCAGCGCCCTCCTCGGCGGCAAGCCGGCTTCGGAGGCGAGTCGACCCGGTGTCCGCCACACTCCCCGTAGCGAGGCAGACCCGTTGCCCTTGCGACCGGCCGCCTTGACTCTGCGGCGCCCTCCCCGGCGGCACGCCGGCCCCGCAGCTGGGTCGACTCGGTGTCCGCCGCTGTCCCTGGAGGGAGGCAGACCCGTTGTCCCGGAGCCGAGTAGACCTGGTGTCCGCCACTAGCCCTGGAGCGAGGAAGACCCGTTGCCCCCGCGACCGGCCGCCTTGACTCGGCGGCTCACTCCTTGGGGGCACGCCGGCCTAGGAGCCGGGTCGACCCGGTGTCCGTCGGCTTACCTGGAGCGAGGCAGACCCGTTGCCCCCGGGACCGGCCGCCTCGACTCGGCGGCGTCCTCTTTGACGGTGCCCTGGTCCCGGAGCCGGGCCGACCCGATGTCCACTACCTTCCCTGGAGCGAGGCAAACCCGTCGCCCCCGCGACCGGCCGCCTCGACTCGGCGGCGCCCTACTTAGAGGCACGCCAGCCACGGAGCCGGGACTACCCGGTGACCGCTGCCTTCCCCGGAGCGAGGTAGACCTTCTGTCCCAGACCCAAGTAGACCTGATGTTCGCCGCCAGCCTCAGAGCGAGGTAGACATGTTGCCCTTGCGACTGGTCGATTCGGCGGCGCACTCCCCTGCATCATGCCGGCCCCAAAGTTGGGGCGACTCGTTGTCCGCCGCCCTCCCCGTTGTGAGGCAGACACGTTGCCCCTGCGGCCGTCCGCCTCGACTCAGCGGTGCCCTCCATGGCGGCACGTTGGCCCAAGAGCCGGGTTGATCAGGTGTTCGCCGCCCTCCCCAGAGCATGGCAGACCTGTTTCTTTTCAAACGGCTGCCTCAACTCGGCAGCAGCATCCCCTGCGGCACGCCGGCCACGGAGCCGGGTCGACCATGTGTCCGCCGCCCTACCTGGAGCGAGGCAGACCCGTCAAACCCGCAACCGGCCTCCTTGACTCGGCGCCGTCTTGCCCGGCTTCACGCTGACCCCGGAGCCAGGTTGACCCGATGTCCGCTGCCCTCCCCGGAGCGACGTAGGCCTGTTGTCCCGGAGCCAGGTAGACCTGGTGTCCCCTGCCGGCCCTGGAGCGAGGCAGACCCCTCGCCCCCGCAACCGGTCCCCTCGACTCGGCGGCGCCCTCCCTGGAGGCACGCCAACCACGGAGCCGGGTCAACCCCATGTCCGCCGCCCTCCACGGAGTGAGGCAGACCCGTCGCCTTCGTGTCCGGCCGCCTCGACTCGGCGGCGCCCTCCCCGGCGGCACGCTGACCCCGCAGCTGGGCCAACCCGGTGTCCACCACCTTCCCAGGAGCGAGGCAGACCTGTTGCCCTCGCGACCGGCCGCCTCGACTCGGCGGCGTCCTTTTTGGCGGTGCCCTGGCCCCGGAGCCGGGTCGACCCGGTGTTTGCTGCCCTCCCCGGAGAGAGGGAGACCTTTTCTCCTGGAGCCGGGTAGACCTGATGTCCGCCGCTGGCCTCGGAGGGAAGTAGACCTGTTGTTCCGGAGTCGGGTAGACCTGGTGTTCGCAGCCAGACCCGGAGCGAGGTAGACACATTGCTCTTGCGACCGGCCGACTCGGTGGCGCCCTCCCCGGCAACTCGCCGGCGCCAGAGCCGGGTCGACCCTGTGTCCACCGCCCTGCCCAGAGCGAGGCAGACCCCTAGCCCCCGCGACCGGCCGCCTCGACTCGGCGGCGCCCTACCCGGAGGCACGCCAGCCACAGAGCCAGGTCGATCCGGTGTCCACCGCCTTCCCCGGAGTGAGGTAGACCTTTTGTCCCGGACCCAAGTAGACCTGATGTTCGCCGCCAGCCTCAGAGCGAGGTAGACACGTTGCCCTTGCGACTGGTCGATTCGGTGGCGCCCTCCCCGGCGGCACGCCGGCCTAGGAGCCGGGTCGACCCCGTGTCCGCCGCCCTCCCCAGACCGAGGCAGGTCCGTCTTCCCTGTGACCGGCCGCCTCGACTCGGTAGCACCCTCCCCTGTGTCACAGCGGTCTCAAAGTCGGTTCGACTCGATGTCCGCCGCCCTCCCCGTAGTGACGCAGACTCGTTGCCCCTGCGACCGGACGCCTATACTCGGCAGCGCCCTCCTCGTCGGCACGCCGGCATAGGAGTGGGGTCTACCCGATGTTCGTTGCCCTCTCCGGAGCAAGGCAGACCCCATGCCCCTGCGACCGGCCGCCTCGACTCAGCTGCGCCCTCTTTGGCGGCATATCCGTCCCAGAGCCGGGTCGACCCCGTGTTTGCCGCCCTGCCGGGAGCGAGGCAGACCCGATGCCCCCGCGACCGGCCGTCCTGACTCGGCGGCGCCCTCCTCGGCGGCATGCCGGCTTCAGAGCCGAGTCGACCCGGTGTCCGTCACACTCCCCGTAGCAAGGCAGACCCGTTGCCCTTGCGACTGGCCGCCTCGACTCGGCGGCGCCCTCCACGGCGGCACGCTGGCCCAAGAGCCGGGTCGATCAGGTGTTCACCGCCCTCCCCAGAGCGTGGCAGACCTGTTTCCTCTCAACCGGCCGCCTCGACTCAGCAGCACCATCCCCTGCGGCACGCCGGCCCTGGAGATGGGTCGACCATGTGTCCGCCGCCCTACCCGGAGCGAGGCAGACCCGTCGCCCCCTCAACTGGCCGCCTAGACTCGGCGCCGTCCTCTTCGGCTTAACGCCGGCCCCGGAGCCAGGTTGACCCGATTTCCGCCGCCCTCCCCGGAGCGACGTAGGCCTGTTGTCCCGGAGCCAGGTAGACCTGGTGTCCCCCGCCGGCCCTGGAGCGAGGCAGACCCCTCGCCCCCGCAACCGGTCCCCTCGACTCGGCGGCGCCCTCCCTGGAGGCACGCCAACCACGGAGCCGGGTCAACCCCATGTCCGCCGCCCTCCACGGAGTGAGGCAGACCTGTCGCCTTCGTGTCCGGCCGCCTCGACTCGGCGGCGCCCTCTCCGGCGGCACGCTGATTCCGCAGCTGGGCCAACCTGGTGTCCACCACCTTCCAAGGAGCGAGGCAGACCTGTTGCCCCCGCGACCGGCCGCCTCGACTCGGCGGCGTCCTCTTTGGCGGTGCCCTGGCTCCGGAGCCGGGTCGACCCGGTGTCCGCCGCCCTCCCCGGAGAGAGGTAGACCTTTTCTCCTGGAGCCGGGTAGACCTGATGTCCGCCGCTGGCCTCGGAGGGAAGTAGACCTGTTGTTCCGGAGTCGGGTAGACCTGGTGTTCGCAGCCAGACCCGGAGCGAGGTAGACCCGTTGCTCTTGCGACCGGCCGACTCGGTGGCGCCCTCCCCGGCAACTCGCCGGCGCCAGAGCCGGGTCGACCCTGTGTCCACCGCCCTGCCCAGAGCGAGGCAGACCCCTAGCCCCCGCGACCGGCCGCCTCGACTCGGCGGCACCCTACCCGAAGGCACGCCAGCCACAGAGCCAGGTCGACCCGGTGTCCACCTCCTTCCCCGAAGCGAGGTAGACCTTTTGTCCCGGACCCAAGTAGACCTGATGTTCGCCGCCAGTCTCAGAGCGAGGTAGACACGTTGCCCTTGCGACTGGTCGATTCGGTGGCGCCCTCCCCGGCGGCACGCCGGCCTAGGAGCCGGGTCGACCCCGTGTCCGCCGCCCTCCCCAGAGCGAGGCAGGTCCGTCTTCCCTGTGACCGGCCGCCTCGACTCGGTAGCGCCCTCCCCTGTGTCACAGCGGTCTCAAAGTCGGTTCGACTTGATGTCCGCCGCCCTCCCCGTAGTGACGCAGACTCGCCCCTGCGACCGGACGCCTATACTCGGCAGCGCCCTCCTCATCGGCACGCCGGCATAGGAGTGGGGTCTACCCGATGTTCGTTGCCCTCTCCGGAGCAAGGCAGACCCCACGCCCCTGCGACCGGCCGCCTCGACTCAGCTGCGCCCTCTTTGGCGGCATATCCGTCCCAGAGCCGGGTCGACCCCGTGTTTGCCGCCCTGCCGGGAGCGAGGCAGACCCGATGCCCCCGCGACCGGCCGTCCTGACTCGGCGGCGCCCTCCACGGCGGCACGCTGGCCCAAGAGCCGGGTCGATCAGGTGTTCACCGCCCTCCCCAGAGCGTGGCAGACCTGTTTCCTCTCAACCGGCCGCCTCGACTCAGCAGCACCATCCCCTGCGGCACGCCTGCCCTGGAGATGGGTCGACCATGTGTCCGCCGCCCTACCCGGAGCGAGGCAGACCCGTCGCCCCCTCAACCGGCCGCCTAGACTCGGCGCCGTCCTCTTCGGCTTAACGCCGGCCCCGGAGCCAGGTCAACCCAATGCCCGCCGTCCTCCCCGGAGCGACATAGGCCTGTTGTCCCGGAGCCAGGTAGACCTGGTGTCCCCCGCCGGCCCTGGAGCGAGGCAGACCCCTCGCCCCCGCGACCAGCCGCCTCAACTCGGCGGCGCCCTACCCGGAGGCACGCCAACCACGAAGCCAGTTCAACCCTCTGTCCGCCGCCCTCCCCGGAGCGCGGCAGACTTGTTGCCCCAGCAACGGGCCGCATCGACTCGGCGACGTCATCCACGGCGGCACGCCGGCCTCGGAGCCGGGTCGACACGGTGTCTGCCACACTCCCCAAAGAGAGGCAGACCCGTCGCCCCCGCGACCGGCCGCCTCGACTGGGCGGCCCCATCCCCAACTTCACGCTGGCCCCGGAGCCAGGTCGACCCAATGTTAGCCGCCCTTCCCGAAGCGACGTAGGCCTGTTGTCCCGGAGCCGGGTAGACCTGGTGTCCCCTGCCGGCCCTGGAGTGAGGCAGACCCCTCGCCCCCGCGACCGGCCGCCTCGACTTGGCGGCGCCCTACCCGGAGGCACGCCAGCCACAGAGCCAGGTCGATCCGGTGTCCACCGCCTTCCCCGGAGTGAGGTAGACCTTTTGTACCGGACCCAAGTAGACCTGATGTTCGCCGCCAGCCTCAGAGCGAGGTAGACACGTTGCCCTTGCGACTGGTCGATTCGGTGGCGCCCTCCCCGGTGGCACGCCGGCCTAGGAGCCGGGTCGACCCCGTGTCCGCCGCCCTCCCCAGAGCGAGGCAGGTCCGTTTTCCCTGTGACCGGCCGCCTCGACTCGGTAGCGCCCTCCCCTGTGTCACAGCGGTCTAAAATTTGGTTCGACTCGATGTCCGCCGCCCTCCCCGTAACGAGGCAGAACCGTTGTCCCCGCGACCAGACGCCTCGACTTGGCTGCGCCCTCTTTGGCGGTATATCCGTCCCAGAGCCAGGTCGACCCGGTGTCCGCCGCCCTGCCAGGAGCGAGGCATACACGATGCCGCCGCTACCGGCCGACCAGACTCGGCGGCGCCCTCCCCGGCGGCACGCTGACCCCGCAGCTGGGCCAACCTGGTGTCCACCACCTTCCCAGGAGCGAGGCAGACCTGTTGCCCCCGCGACCGGCCGCCTTGACTCGGCGGCGTCCTTTTTGGCGGTGCCCTGGCCCTGGAGCCGGGTCGACCCGGTGTCCGCTGCCCTCCCCGGAGAGAGGTAGACCTTTTCTCCTGGAGCCGGGTAGACCTGATGTCCGCCGCTGGCCTCGGAGGGAAGTAGACCTGTTGTTCCGGAGTCGGGTAGACCTGGTGTTCGCAGCCAGACCCGGAGCGAGGTAGACCCGTTGCTCTTGCGACCGGCCGACTCGGTGGCGCCCTCCCCGGCAACTCGCCGGCGCCAGAGCCGGGTCGACCCTGTGTCCACCGCCCTGCCCAGAGCGAGGCAGACCCCTAGCCCCCGTGACCGGCCGCCTCGACTCGGCGGCGCCCTACCCGGAGGCACGCCAGCCACAGAGCCAGGTCGATCCGGTGTCCACCGCCTTCCCCGGAGTGAGGTAGACCTTTTGTCCCGGACCCAAGTAGACCTGATGTTCACCGCCAGCCTCAGAGCGAGGTAGACACGTTGCCCTTGCGACTGGTCGATTCGGTGGCGCCCTCCCCGGCGGCACGCCGGCCTAGGAGCCGGGTCGACCCCGTGTCCGCCGCCCTCCCCAGAGCGAGGCAGGTCCGTTTTCCCTGTGACCGGCCGCCTCGACTCGGTAGCACCCTCGCTTGTGTCACAGCGGTCTCAAAGTCGGTTCGACTCGATGTCCGCCGCCCTCCCCGTAGTGACGCAGACTCGTTGCCCCCGCGACCGGACGCCTATACTCAGCAGCGCCCTCCTCGTCGGCACGCCGGCATAGGAGTGGGGTCGACCCGATGTTCGTTGCCCTCTCCGAAGCAAGGCTGACCCCATGCCCCTGCGACCGGCCGCCTCGACTCAGCTGCGCCCTCTTTGGCGGCATATCCGTCCCAGAGCCGGGTCGACCCCGTGTTTGCCGCCCTGCCGGGAGCGAGGCATACCCGATGCCCCTGCGACTGGCCGTCCTGCCTCGGCGGCGCCCTCCTCGGCGGCACGCCGGCTTCGGAGCCGAGTCGACCCGGTGTCCGCCACACTCCCCGTAGCGAGGCAGACCCGTTGCCCTTGCGACCGGCCGCCTCGACTCTGCGGCGCCCTCCCCGGCGGCACGCCGGCCCCGCAGCTGGGTTGACTCGGTGTCCGCCGCTGTCCCTGGAGGGAGGCAGACCCGTTGTCCCGGAGCCGAGTAGACCTGGTGTCCGCCACCAGCCCTGGAGCGCGGGAGACCCGTTGCCCCCGCGACCAGCCGCCTTGACTCGGCGGCTCACTCCTTGGGGGCACGCCGGGCTAGGAGCCGGGTCGACCCGGTGTCCGCCGCCATCCCCGGAGCGAGGCAGACCCTTTGCTCCCGCGACCGGCCGCCTCGACTCGGCTGCGCCCTCCATGGCGGCACGCCAACCCCTGAGCCGGGTCGACCCAGTGTCCGCCGCCCTGCCCGGAGCGAGGCAGACCGGTAGCCCCTGCGACCGACTGCCGCGATTTGGCGGCGCCCTCCACTGCGGCACGCCCGCCCCGGAGCTGGGGTGACCCTGTGTCTGCTGCCCTCCCTGTAGCGAGGCAGACCCGTCGCCCCTAGCGACCGGCCACCTCGACTAGGCGGAGCCCTCCCCGGCGGCACGCCGGCCCCGGAGAAGTGTCGCCCTGGTGTCCGCCGCCCTCCCCGAAGCGAGGCAGACCCGTTGACCCCTGCAACAGGCCGCCTCAACTCGGCGGCGCCTTCTTTGGCGGCGCGCCCACCCTGGAGCTGGGTCGACTAGGTGTCCGTCGCACTCCCCGTAAAGTGGCAGACCCGTTGCCCTTGCGCCCGGCCGCCTCAACTTGGCGGCGTACTCCCCTGCATCACGCCAGCCCCAAAGTTGGGGCGACTCGTTGTCCGCCGCCCTCCCCGTTGTGAGGCAGACACGTTGCCCCTGCGACCGGCCGCCTCGACTCGGCGGCGCCCTACCCGAAGGCACGCCAGCCACAGAGCCAGGTCGACCCGGTGTCCACCTCCTTCCCCGGAGCGAGGTAGACCTTTTGTCCCGGACCCAAGTAGACCTGATGTTCGCCGCCAGCCTCAGAGCGAGGTAGACACGTTGCCCTTGCGACTGGTCGATTCGGTGGCGCCCTCCTCGGCGGCACGCCGGCCTAGGAGCCGTGTCGACCCCGTGTCCGCCGCCCTCCCCAGAGCGAGGCAGGTCCGTTTTCCCTGTGACCGGCCGCCTCGACTCGGTAGCGCCCTCCCCTGTGTCACAGCGGTCTCAAAGTCGGTTCGACTCGATGTCCGCCGCCCTCCCCGTAGTGACGCAGACTCGCCCTTGCGACCGGACGCCTATACTCGGCAGCGCCCTCCTCGTCGGCACGCCGGCATAGGAGTGGGGTCGACCCGATGTTCGTTGCCCTCTCCGGAGCAAGGCAGACCCCACGCCCCTGCGACCGGCCGCCTCGACTCAGCTGCGCCCTCTTTGGCGGCATATCCGTCCCAGAGCCGGGTCGACCCCGTGTTTGCCGCCCTGCCGGGAGCGAGGCAGACCCGATGCCCCCGCGACCGGCCGTCCTGACTCGGCGGCGCCCTCCTCGGCGGCATGCCGGCTTCAGAGCCGAGTCGACCCGGTGTCCGTCACACTCCCCGTAGCGAGGCAGACCCGTTGCCCTTGCGACTGGCCGCCTCGACTCGGCGGCGCCCTCCACGGCGGCACGCTGGCCCAAGAGCCGGGTCGATCAGGTGTTCACCGCCCTCCCCAGAGCGTGGCAGACCTGTTTCCTCTCAACCGGCCGCCTCGACTCAGCAGCACCATCCCCTGCGGCACGCCGGCCCTGGAGATGGGTCGACCATGTGTCCGCCGCCCTACCCGGAGCGAGGCAGACCCGTCGCCCCCTCAACCGGCCGCCTAGACTCGGCGCCGTCCTCTTCGGCTTAACGCCGGCCCCGGAGCCAGGTTGACCCGATTTCCGCCGCCCTCCCCGGAGCGACGTAGGCCTGTTGTCCCGGAGCCAGGTAGACCTGGTGTCCCCCGCCGGCCCTGGAGCGAGGCAGACCCCTCGCCCCCGCAACCGGTCCCCTCGACTCGGCGGCGCCCTCCCTGGAGGCACGCCAACCACGGAGCCGGGTCAACCTGGTGTCCACCACCTTCCAAGGAGCGAGGCAGACCTGTTGCCCCCGCGACCGGCCGCCTCGACTCGGCGGCGTCCTCTTTGGCGGTGCCCTGGCTCCGGAGCCGGGTCGACCCGGTGTCCGCCGCCCTCCCCGGAGAGAGGTAGACCTTTTCTCCTGGAGCCGGGTAGACCTGATGTCCGCCGCTGGCCTCGGAGGGAAGTAGACCTGTTGTTCCGGAGTCGGGTAGACCTGGTGTTCGCAGCCAGACCCGGAGCGAGGTAGACCCGTTGCTCTTGCGACCGGCCGACTCGGTGGCGCCCTCCCCGGCAACTCGCCGGCGCCAGAGCCGGGTCGACCCTGTGTCCACCGCCCTGCCCAGAGCGAGGCAGACCCCTAGCCCCCGCGACCGGCCGCCTCGACTCGGCGGCACCCTACCCGAAGGCACGCCAGCCACAGAGCCAGGTCGACCCGGTGTCCACCTCCTTCCCCGAAGCGAGGTAGACCTTTTGTCCCGGACCCAAGTAGACCTGATGTTCGCCGCCAGCCTCAGAGCGAGGTAGACACGTTGCCCTTGCGACTGGTCGATTCGGTGGCGCCCTCCTCGGCGGCACGCCGGCCTAGGAGCCGTGTCGACCCCGTGTCCTCCGCCCTCCCCAGAGCGAGGCAGGTCCGTTTTCCCTGTGACCGGCCGCCTCGACTCGGTAGCGCCCTCCCCTGTGTCACAGCGGTCTCAAAGTCGGTTCGACTCGATGTCCGCCGCCCTCCCCGTAGTGACGCAGACTCGCCCCTGCGACCGGACGCCTATACTCGGCAGCGCCCTCCTCATCGGCACGCCGGCATAGGAGTGGGGTCGACCCGATGTTCGTTGCCCTCTCCAGAGCAAGGCAGACCCCACGCCCCTGCGACCGGCCGCCTCGACTCAGCTGCGCCCTCTTTGGCGGCATATCCGTCCCAGAGCCGGGTCGACCCCGTGTTTGCCGCCCTGCCGGGAGCGAGGCAGACCCGATGCCCCCGCGACCGGCCGTCCTGACTCGGCGTCGCCCTCCACGGCGGCATGCTGGCCCAAGAGCCGGGTCGATCAGGTGTTCACCGCCCTCCCCAGAGCGTGGCAGACCTGTTTCCTCTCAACCGGCCGCCTCGACTCAGCAGCACCATCCCCTGCGGCACGCCGGCCCTGGAGATGGGTCGACCATGTGTCCGCCGCCCTACCCGGAGCGAGGCAGACCCGTCGCCCCCTCAACCGGCCGCCTAGACTCGGCGCCGTCCTCTTCGGCTTAACGCCGGCCCCGGAGCCAGGTCAACCCAATGCCCGCCGTCCTCCCCGGAGCGACGTAGGCCTGTTGTCCCGGAGCCAGGTAGACCTGGTGTCCCCCGCCGGCCCTGGAGCGAGGCAGACCCCTCGCCCCCGCGACCAGCCGCCTCAACTCGGCGGCGCCCTACCCGGAGGCACGCCAACCACGAAGCCAGTTCAACCCTCTGTCCGCCGCCCTCCCCGGAGCGCGGCAGACTTGTTGCCCCAGCAACGGGCCGCATCGACTCGGCGACGTCATCCACGGCGGCACGCCGGCCTCGGAGCCGGGTCGACACGGTGTCCGCCACACTCCCCAAAGAGAGGCAGACCCGTCGCCCCCGCGACCGGCCGCCTCGACTGGGCGGCCCCATCCCCAACTTCATGCTGGCCCCGGAGCCAGGTCGACCCGATGTTAGCCGCCCTTCCCGAAGCGACGTAGGCCTGTTGTCCCGGAGCCGGGTAGACCTGGTGTCCCCTGCCGGCCCTGGAGTGAGGCAGACCCCTCGCCCCCGCGACCGGCCGCCTCGACTTGGCGGCGCCCTACCCGGAGGCACGCCAGCCACAGAGCCAGGTCGATCCGGTGTCCACCGCCTTCCCCGGAGTGAGGTAGACCTTTTGTACCGGACCCAAGTAGACCTGATGTTCGCCGCCAGCCTCAGAGCGAGGTAGACACGTTGCCCTTGCGACTGGTCGATTCGGTGGCGCCCTCCCCGGTGGCACGCCGGCCTAGGAGCCGGGTCGACCCCGTGTCCGCCGCCCTCCCCAGAGCGAGGCAGGTCCGTTTTCCCTGTGACCGGCCGCCTCGACTCGGTAGCGCCCTCCCCTGTGTCACAGCGGTCTAAAAGTCGGTTCGACTCGATGTCCGCCGCCCTCCCCGTAACGAGGCAGAACCGTTGTCCCCGCGACCAGACGCCTCGACTTGGCTGCGCCCTCTTTGGCGGTATATCCGTCCCAGAGCCAGGTCGACCCGGTGTTCGCCGCCCTGCCAGGAGCGAGGCATACACGATGCCGCCGCTACCGGCCGACCAGACTTGGCGGCGCTCTCCTCGGCGGCACGCCGGCTTCGGAGCTGAGTCGACCGGGTGTCCGCCGCCCTACTCGGAGCGAGGCAGACCTGTTGTCCCCCGCGACCGGCCGCCTCGACTCGGCGGTGCCTTTTTTGGTGGCACGCCCACCCCGGAGCCGCGTTGACTCGGTGTCTGCCAGACTCCCCGTAGCGAGGCAGACACGTTGCCCTTGAGACCGGCCGCCTCAACTCAGCGGCGCCCTCCCCTGCATCACGCCGGTCTCAAAGTCGGTTCGACTCGGTGCCCACCGCCCTCCCCGTAGCGAGGCAGACCCGTTGCCCCCGTGACCGAACGCTTCTACTCGGCAGCGCTCTCCCTGGCGGCACGCTGGCCACGCAGCCGGATCGACCTGTTGTTTTTTGCCCAGCCCTGAGCGAGGCAGACCCGTCACCACCGTGACCGGCCGTTTCGACTCGGCAGTGCCCTCCCTGGCGGCACGCTGGTCGAAGAGCCGGGTCGACTCGGTGTTCGCCGCCCTCCCCGGAGCGTCGCAGACCTGTTGCCCCCTCAACCGGCTGCCTCGACTCGGTGACGCCAACCGCCGGCGGCACGCCGGCCCTGCAGCCGGTTTGACCCGGTGTACGCGGCACTCCCCACAGCGAGGCAGACCCGTCGCCCTTGCAACGGGTCACATCGACTCGGCGACGTCATTCCTGGCAGCACGCCGGCCTCGGAGCCGGGTCGACACGGTGTCCGCCGCACTCCCCAAAGAGAGGCAGACCCGTCGCCCCCGCGACCGGCTGCCTCGACTCGGCAGCGCCCTCTCCGGCGTCACGCCAGCCCAAGACCCAGTTCGACTTGATGTCCGCCGCCCTCCCCGAAGCGACGCAGACCTGTTGTCCCGGAGTCAAGTAGACCTGGTGTTTGCCACCAGCCCTGGAGCGAGGCAGACCTGTCCATGCCGTGACCGGCTGCCTCGACTCGGCAGCGCCCTACCCGGCGGCACGCCCGTCCCCGCAGCTGAGCCGACCCGGTGTCCACCACCTTCCCAGGAGTGAGGCAGACCTGTTGCCCCCGCGACCGGCCGCCTCGCCTCGGCGGCGTCCTCTTTGGCGGTGCCCTGGCCCTGGAGCCGGGTCGACCCGGTGTCCACCGCCCTCCCCGGAGAGAGGTAGACCTTTTCTCCTGGAGCCGGGTAGACCTGATGTCCGCCGCCTGCCTCGGAGGGAAGTAGACCTGTTGTTCCGGAGTCGGGTAGACCTGGCGTCCGCAGCCGGACCCGGAGCGAGCTAGACCCGTTGCTCTTGCGACCGGCCGAGTCGGTGGCGCCCTCCCCGGCGGCACGCCGGTGCCAGAGCCGGGTCGACCCTGTGTCCGCCACCCCTCCCGGAGCGAGGCAGACCCCTCCGCCCTTGCTACCGGCTGCCTCGTCTCGGCAGCGCCCTACCCGGAGGCACGCCAGCCACAGAGCCTGGTCGACCCGGTGTCCACAGCCTTCCCCAGAGCGAAGTAGACATTTTGTCCCGGACCCAAGTAGACCTGATGTTCGCCGCCAGCCTCAGAGCGAGGTAGACACGTTGCCCTTGCGACTGGTCGATTCGGTGGTGCCCTCCCTGGCGGCATGCCGGCCTAGGAGCCGGGTCGACCCCGTGTCCGCCGCCTTCCCCGGAGCGAGGCAGGTCCGTTGTCCCTGTGACCGGCCGCCTCGACTCGGTAGCGCCCTCCCCTGTGTCACAGCGGTCTCAAAGTCGGTTCGACTCGATGTCCGCCGCCCTCCCCGTAATGAGGCAGAACCGTTGTCCCCGCGACCGGACGCCTCGACTTGGCTGCGCCCTCCCCGTCGGCACGCCGGCATAGGAGTCGGGTCGACCCGATTTCGCCGCCCTCTCCGGAGCGATGCAGACCCCACGACCCTGCGACCGGCCGCCTCGACTCAGCTGCGCCCTCTTTGGCGGCATATCCGTCCCAGAGCCGGGTCGAACCCGTGTGTGCCGCCCTGCCGGGAGCGAGGCAGACCCGTTGCCCTTGCGACCAGCCGCCTCGACTCGGCGGCGCCCTCCTCTGCATCACGCCGGTCTCAAAGTCAGTTTGACTTGGCGTCCTCCGCCCTCCCCGTTGCGAGGCAGACCCATTACCCCCGCGACCGGACGCCTCTACTCAGCAGCGCCCTCCTCGGCGGCACGCTGGCCCTGCAGCCGGATCGACCTGTTGTTTTTTGCCCAGCCCTGAGCGAGGCAGACCCGTCACCACCGCCAATGGCCGCCTCGACTCGGCAGCGCCCTCCCCGGCGTCACGCCGGCCGAAGAGCTGGGTCAACCCGGTGTTCGCCGCCTTCCCCGTAGCTTGGCAGACCAATTGCCCCCTCAACCGGCTGCCTCGACTCGGCGACGCCAACCGCCGGCGGCACCCTGGCCCCCGAGCCGGGTCGACACGGTGTCCGCTGCCATCCTCAAAGCGTGGCAGACCCGTCGCCCTTGCAACGGGTCGCATCGACTCCGCGACGTCATTCCCGGCAGCACACCGGCCTCGGAGCCGGGTCGACACGGTGTCCGCTGCCATCCCCAAAGTGAGGCAGACCCGTGGCCCACACGACCGACCGCCTCTACTTGGCGGCGCCCTCCCCGGCATCATGCCGGCCCCAGACCCAGGTGGACTCGATATCTGTCGCCCTCCCCGGAGAGAGGTAGACCTTTTCTCCCGGAGCCGGGTAGACCTGATGTCCGCCACCTACCCCGGAGGGAGGCAAACCCATTGCCACCGCGACCGGCCGCCTCGACTCGGTGACGCCCTCTCTGGCGGCACCCTGGCCCCGAAACTGGGTCGCCCCGTTTCCACCGCCCTCCCCGGAGCGAGGTAGACCTACTGTCTTGGAGCCGGGTACACCTGATGTCCGCCGCCGGCCCCGGAGCGAGGTAGACTTGCTGTACTGGAGTCGGGTAGTCCTGGTGTCCGCAGCTGGCCCTGGACTGAGGTAGACCCGTTGTCCCCGCGACCGTCTGCCTGGACTCGGCGACGCCATCCCCAGCGGCACGCCGGCCCCGCAGCTGGGTCGACCCAGTGTCTGCCGCCCTCCCAGGAGCGAGGCAGACCCGTTGCCCTCGCGACCGACCGCCTCGACTCGGCGGCGCCATCTCCGGCGGCACCCTGGCCCCGGAGCCAGGTCGACCCAGTGTCCGCCGCCTTCCCCGGAGTGAGGTACACCTGTTGTCCCAGAGCCAAGTAGACCTGATGTCCGCCGTTGACCCCGGAGCAAGGTAGACCTCTTTTTCCGGAACCGGGTGGAGCTGGTATCCGCCGCCAGCCTCGGAGCGAGGTAGACCCGTCGTCTTTGCGACCAGCCAACTCGGTGGCGCCCTCCCCGCCGGCACGCCGGCCCCGGAGCCGGGTCAACCTGGTGTATGTTGCCCTCCTCGGAGCAAGGTAGACCTGTTGTCCCGCAGCCGGGTAGACCTGTTGTCCGCCGCCGGCCCCCGAGCGAGGTAGACCTGTTGTTCCGGAGCCGGGTAGACCTGGTGTCCGCTGCTGTCCCAGGAGCGAGGTAGACCCGTTGCCCCCGCGACCGGCCGACTCGGCGGTGCCCTCCCTGGCGGCCCGCCGGCCCCAGAGCCTGGTCGACCCAGTGTCCATCGCCCTTCCCGGAGTGAGGCAGACCCGTTGCCCCCCACGACCGGCCGCCTCGACTCGGCGGCGATCTCCCTGGGGGCACGCCGGCCCCGGAGGCGGGTCGACCCGGTGTCCGCCGCCCTCTTCGGAGCGAGGCAGACCCGTAGCACCCGCAACCGGCCGCCTCGCCTCGGCGGCGCCCTCCTTCGGCCGCCTCGCCTCGGCGGCGCCCTCCTTGGCGGCACGCCGTCTCCAGAGCCGGGTCGACCCGGTGTCCACCGCCCTGCTCAGAGCGATGCAGACCCGTCGCCCCCGCTACCGGTCGCCTCCACTCGGCGGTGCCCTCCCCGGCAGCACGCCCGCCCTGGAGTCGGGTCTACCTGGTGTCCGCCACCCTCCCCGTAGCGAGCCAGACTCGTTGCCCCCGCGACCAGCCGCCTCGACTCGGCGGCGCCCTCCCCAGCAGCACACCGCCGGCCGGTAAGGAGCCTGTATGAGGGTTGGACACCAGGTCTACCCTGCCGCGGGCCGGCAGAACCTAAATCCCACCACTCACGGACAACAGGTCTACCCCATGTTTATCCGCCAGGCAGCCAAGTTCGGTCGAGGAGGACTTTGTTGTCCTAGCGCCCGCCTGCACGGCACGGGACGCCAGACGGGACGTCGCGCGGCCCCCACACGCGCTTGCCACCCACGGCGCCTCCTGGCGCCCGCGGACACGAGGTCTACCTCCTCACCCAGAGACGGCGGCCAGCGGGTCTCCCCCGTAACACCGCGCACGTGCACGGCGGAGGAGAAACCCACCGCCTTCGCCGCCACCGTCCACGGCCGCGCGAGCCAAGCCCCCGCACCGCGTATCGGGCCTGGGGACCTGCGCAGAGGTAAGTCAAGACCGCGCGCGGCTCAGCGGGGCCTCTCTCTCTGTCTCTCTCTCTCTGGGAAAGCGCCTGCGCTTTTCCCCCACCAGCGCGTTGCTGGCGGAACGCGGCCCCTTGGCTTGCTGCCCGGCCCCCGGGCTCCGCGTATCAGGCGTGGGGACCCGCGCGGAGGAGGGCGCGAAGGCGGGACCCAGCGCGAGCGAGGGCGCCCCACGCTCCCTCGCTACCAAGGCCCCCTGTCGGCCCCGGCCCGCCGAGAGAGGCCTCGAAGGAGGAAGGAAGGAAGGGAGGGTGCGCCGCCGCACCCTCGCGCGCCGGAGCGCCGGGTTGCCTTGACCCCTGCGTTCGGTTCAATCGAGCAAGCGAGCAAGTGACAAAAGCTTGTGTCGAGGGCTGATTCTCAATAGATCGCAGCGAGGGAGCTGCTCTGCTACGTACGAAACCCTGACCCAGAATCAGGTCGTCTACGAATGATTTAGTGCCGGGTGCCCCACGATCATGCGGTACGCGACGGGGGAGAGGCGGCGCCGCATCTGTCTGCCCCTCCGGTCTCCGACCACGAGCGGCGCTCCGCACCGGGCCCGCCCGTGGACGGGCGGGCGGCCGGCTATCGTGAGCCCACCGAGGCGCCGGTGGCGCTGCAGTATCGCTATGTCTAGGCGGGATTCTGACTTAGAGGCGTTCAGTCATAAGCCCTGTTGGGGGTTGAGTGCTTTTCTGTTACTGTGTCAATTGAAAGAATTTTTCCCATTATCATGCCAATGGAGCTGGCCGGGCTACACCCAGGGTCCCTGATGGGTCCAGACAAAGGGGGTGGGTGGGGACGGCCCCCGGAGGGGCCTCTGAGGCTTCCGGGAGGGCACTTGCCTTTCCGGCGAGCCGGGAGGAGGACGCCTGGGATTGTTCAGCCACGCGGCTGAGCACAGCAGAGCCAGACCCTCTGCGATCACCTGCCCTGCATCTGCCCCATTTCCAGCCTCCTGCCTCTGTGGACACAGCTGATCCCCTGGACACACACACGGTGAGTGAGGAGCCGCCGCCCTCGGTGAGGGTGAGCCCGTTCCTGCCCGAGACTGGCGTGGCCGCTGCTGCCCCTCCCCCCTCCCTCCTGCCTTCGTTCCCGTCTGCCATTGGCACATCCGGGCTCTGGACTAAGTACAGAGACAGCGTGCTTGCATCTAAAGGGACTGACACCGAGTTATCTATTTCATTCTGTTAGCAATTTTAACTGTTATTGTTTTCTGTTTGTATAGTTAGATATATTAGTAAAAGAGCTGTTATTCCCACCCCCCCTTACCTCTGCCTCAGAGTCCTTGATTCAAACAATCGTAATACTTGGGGGAGGGGAGTGGAACCAAAGTCTCTATTCCAAAAAGGGAAACTTCTGCCCCTACTGGCAGACACCTGTCCTTTCAAACCAGGACATTAGGTTTGACGTGAAGCATGACATTAGATATAGGAAAATATATGATTAAATCATTCTGGTTTAAATCCCTCTGTTATGAATATTATGTTTTCTAGATAAGTTTTATCTACTACCAGCTTGCAAAACCAGACTTTCTGATAGTCCAATAGATTTTGCAAAATCAGACTTCCTGCCTTTGTTTGATCAGTGCTGTCTATCTACAAAGAACAGACGTCCCGATTTTCACCCGTTTTATCTACCAAGACCAGATGGTTATCTATGAGACCTGACTATTGCCCAAAGATTTTATGCATGTTTATTTCAACCATCACCACTTATCTGGCTAAATTATGACAGCAAAAACCACAAATTATTGATTACAATGAGAGACCATACTGTAAAAAGAGACTGTAAACCAAGGTTGCGTGGAGTGGGCGGTGACCCCTCATGTTTCCCCAGTGCTGCATTTCTCTGTCTATATAAAATAAAGCAATCTAAATTTTACTGACTATCAAGACTTTTTGTTTCTCATTTACAACTCTGCTGTCGCCCTCCTCTCGCAGTGTCCCTCTCCTTGTTCCAGGTGGGGCCAGCAGTGGGTGCAGGAGGAGGAGGAGAAGGAGGATGGGGCTCAGCAGCGTGGGCAGTGAGCTCAGCCCACGCCTGCCTTTTGCTCACAGGTGGCTATCAAAAGGGTGCCACGGAAGCGCAGCCAGCACTGGCGCGAGCTGGTGAGTGAGCGGGGCCAGCGGGAGAAGCCGGGGCGTGCCAAGCGGAGATAAGCCAAGGCCCGGCAGGGTTGAAGCCGCCAGGATCCTCGAGGTAGAGCGGGCGTGGGGCCAGCAGAGCATCCCGGGCTGGGTGAGGGCTTCCCGAACCCTGGCACGGCATCAGCCCTACTGACGGCATCATGCTCCTCCCGCAGCCCGATGGTACCAGTGTACCTCTGCAGGTCATGCTGCTGCACAAGGTGTCCACTGGCTCCCCTGGTGTTGTCTGGCTGCTGGAGCGGCTCAAGCTCCCCAACAACATTGTGTTGTTGTTGCCATGACCTCTGGAATTTGCTGGCAAAGCAGAGGTTCCTTCCTGAGCAGGAGGTGCAGGAGCTGTTCTGCCAGGTGCTGGAGGCCGTGCCCACTGCACCAGCTGCAGGGTCCTGCACAGGGACATCAAACCAGAGAACATCCTGCTCAGTCTGGTCACCAGGCAGCTGAAGCTGATTGACTTTGGCTGTGGCACCTTCCTCCAAGACAGCCTGCACCCAGTTTGCAGGTGAGCCCTCTTAGGGATGCTCAAGGACATCTCATGGCTCCCTGGGTGTAGCACCAGGGCTTCCCCCTATTGCAGCTGGGATGGGATTAATGCTTGAGCCAAGTTGATTTGGGTGGGACTGTGAGGGGGGCCAGCTCCCAGCCCTGCCAACAGCCGTCAGCACCCACTCTGCCCGGGGCTGGAGCTGGGGCAGCCAGGCCAACAAAAACCCCCATGGGGGTAGCAGAGAGGGGGGGTCTGACCCCATGCCCCGGCCAGGCAAGGAAGGGCTTGGAGCTACTCCTCTCCCCTTGTTTTCCTTGTCTTATTAAAAATTTTTGGAGGCCGTGCAGGCAGTGAGAAGAGTGGGTTTTCTCCACCACCAGGTGGGTTTTTCTTTTGTGTGTCATGGTTGGGCCTTCCCAGGGCTTCTGCTGCCCTCTTCCATCACCAGTGGCTTCTTTTCCAACCCTGAGTTTGAACACAAGTCCCAGGTGCTCACAAGGAGGCAGCGGGTGACACCACGTGCCACTGGGGCAGACCCCACATGCCCAGGGATGCTGGGGCCAGGCTCTGGAAGCAGCAGCATCCCCCTTATGAACTCCATTTGTATTCCATAGGAACCCTGTCCTACAGCCCATCAGACTAGTTCCACCACCAACACTACCACGGCGAGGCAGCAACAATCTGCTCCCTGGGCCTCCTGCTGTCCCACCTGATCACAGGGAAACACCTGTTCAGGAGGGGCCAGGAGATCATCTGGGGATGAATCTTTTTCCCATGACCTCTCTCAAGGTGGATCCTCATCTCTGGGCACGGGGGGAATACCAGTGCAGGGAGACAGCAGCGGGCTCGTGAGCATCCTGCGCTTGCAGGTGCAGAGGAGGTGACACATGTCCTGCTCTCCTGTTCTCCTCCAAACACAGAATCCATGGGGAAGTTTAGGAACCACCCTGGGCATACCCAGCATAGTCAGGGCACAGGAATGTGGGGGCAACTTCTCTAACTGATTGGTGATTTCTGGTTTCTCTCTTCAGAACACCAAGATATTATTTAGAGGTGTTTGTCCATGCAAACTTTGGACAGACCATTCTTAGAAGACATTTTCTGGGGTCCTTGTCTGCAGGGTGTTTATCTGTGTAGACAATGAGAGAGATCTACAGTTGGATCCACGGGCCTGGCCTGTAACAGCTGCACCCATCTCTTGGCAATCAGTGGCAAAGCAATCCAGACTGACTTTGTCCTACCTGCAGGTCTGAGCAGGGATCATCAGAAAGGAGCACACAACTCTTTTGCTGGAGCTGAGCTGAAGACCTGGTGTGGCAAGCACTGGTGGCCACCATCCTCCCTGGGTTTGCTTGTCTGGTTTGTTGATGGCTGGGACCTTGGGCAGAACACTGACAGCCTGGTCTGCCCTCCATGGAAGGAGAAGGAGCCCCTGGAGAAGCTGCACCAGGTGGGGCTGCTACTGGAGACACCAAGGACAGCCTCAATGATGACAATCTGTTCCTCAACCTAGCCAGCTGATGATGATGGACTTGGATTCTGGCACCTTCTTCACAGACAAGCTCCACACCCAATTTGCGGGTGAGTCCACAACCAGAGGGATGCTCCCAGATCTGGGCACGGCATGGTTTAACCAGGCACCAAAGGTTCCCCCTTTGCTGGGGCAGAAGCCACAAATCATTCAGTGGGCTGACAAGCTGCTTTTTGGCTCTGGGCAGCTGCTGAGGGGCTGGATGTGCCATGGCTGGCTGCAGGCTGGGCGCACGAGCTGCCCTCCTGCTCTGCTGCCCAGGTAGCAATGATGGGAAGCTTTGGGCACTGCTCTGGGCATGGCCAGCATGGCCTGGGCACCACAGGAGCTGGGGCAAGTAGGACAGGAATCTTCAGCTAATGGGCAGTTTCTGGTTTCTCTCCATGCAACCGGGCCCTGTGAATGCTGAGGCTGCTCTGGGCAGTGCCAGGGCTCTACTGGGCTCAGCCCTGGGCACAGCTGGGCCCCCTCTGCCCTCAAATTGCTCTGACAGCTTTGCATCAAATGAGCCTGTTCCGAGTACACCACCTGAGCTCTCTGCTTTTGCAGGTGAGTGAGACTCTGCTGCAGGCCAAGAGATTGCAGTTAGGGACACGCATCCAGCTGGCAAGAACCAGAATTCTCCATGGTCCCAACTGAATGCCTGGATATCACAGGATGTTTCTCTGCCCCACTCTTCATTCCTTCTTGGCTGGAATTGTGCAGTTGCACTTTCTTCTACCTCTAGAAGTTCCACAAGTGGGCAAAACCTTGCAAATGGGCCATGTTCCTAAGGCATTGCAGCCTGGAGCTGATGGATGGAGAATTGTCCCCTTCTGCACTTCCAAAGCAAGCAAAAGGCCCTAAGTGACACTCTTTAAGAAACCCCAGACAGTTTCAAAGAGAATGTGAAGCTTATTTACAGGG
Source organism: Erithacus rubecula (assembly GCF_903797595.1). NCBI lineage: Eukaryota > Metazoa > Chordata > Aves > Passeriformes > Muscicapidae > Erithacus > Erithacus rubecula. The sequence goes on from NW_027636301.1 coordinate 441,673, forward strand.
TGAGAAGGAAGCGAGTCTTCTAAAGTATTTGGGCTATGACAGAGTTTAGATTGCCAGTCCTGTTTAGAGCTGGCAGGGAACAAAGGAATTTCTTCTTGCTTCACACTAGTTTCACCACAACTTAAAAAAACAATATTGGAAACAACTCCTAAAATCTTTTTTAAAAAGGTTACTGAGGCCAGTAAGGTGCATCAGATCATATACAAAGTAAATAAATGAGTTTCATCTTTCAAAAGATCAGTTACTTCTCAATTCAAAGTTACAGAAGATTTTTCACTAATAACTTGGTTTTTATTTTTATTTTTCAAATTGTATAGAAGATTTTTCTTTTCTTTTTCCTTTTTCTTTTCCTTAAAACAGAAAACATGCCATTAAAAAGGAGTGTCCTTGGCTCCTGGTTCCCGTGTGGAGTAGCTCCTTCCCACTGGCTGAACTGCTCAGGCAGAGCCCAGCAGCTCCTGGCCCTGCAGGGCTGAGGCTTTTCCCCTTGCTGGGCACAGACTGATGGAGCAGCACTGCTCAACATGGGGACACACAGAGGGAGCAGCAGCACCTGCCTTTGTCCACCTGAAGCTCCAAGGGCCAAACTCTGAGCAGACAGGGCTGGAAGAGACTCACAGGCTCCCTGTTTGCTGTGCTGCCCCACTTGTGCCAGCCCAGATCTGTGTGGGGCAGAGGGAGAAAAAGGGGCAGCTCCCTCCCAGCCCAGGGACCCCTCTGGCCCTGGGGCTTGGGGCACTGTCAGCACCCACTGCTCCAGCCACTGCTTCTGCTGGTACTGACATCAACACCCAAACTGTGGCTGATCCTGAGGGAGCAGCAGTGCCTGGATCTGATCCCTGACTCTGGGGCAGGACTGGACAAATGACCCCCACAGCAGCAGCAGCAGCAGCACATGGAGCTGACTTTCAGCACAGCCCCTGACACTCTTCCCTTCTGTGTGCAGTGGTGTTACAGCAGTCTGGGGCACCTGGGAGCCCCCAGTGCCAGCAGGGGCTCGAGATGGCAGCTCTGGGCTCCTGGAGGCTGTGCAGGGAACAGAGGTGGGGACTCCCTGTCCATGTGGAGCTTCCAGATGGAAAAGGCTGCTGTGAGCAGCAGCTCCAAGGGCAGAGAAAGGAGGGGCTGGAGCCCTTGATCTGTGCCAGTTCCACAGCCCTGGGCAGCAGCCACCGAGCACAGGGGGAACAGAAGGCAGAGCAAGAGGGACAAAACCAGTCAAGGTCAGAGACTGGGAAGAGGCAGAGCTGGGAACAGCAGGAACAGCTGCTTCACTGCACCCTTGGAGAAAGCTCTTGGCTGGTTTAAAGAGCTGAAAGGGTTGAAGGGCAGAGAGGAGACCACACCAAACAATGCTCCTGGTTCCACACCCTCCCCTCGCAGTGTCACAGAAGAAATTGGATGAACTGTATTCTTCTCTCTGAGTCTTGTTCCGCATGAGCAGCTGAGCACCAGGAGCTAAAAGAGCTGAAGCCTTAGGCCACAAGAGCTGAGCAAGAGGGAATTTTGGGACCAAAGAAATTCTGCTAGCATGGAGCTAATTTAATCCAGCAGATGGAATCCTGGAATTATGGAATCCTTTCTGTTGAAGAAGACCTCTGTGCACATTGAGTCCAGCCATTGACCCAGTACTGCCAAGCCCAGCACTAAACCACATCCCTGAAGTGCCAAGGCCTGGACAACAGGCCCTGAGCCAAAGGTGACCTCTGGATGAACCTTTCAACCAAAGATTATCTTTGTATCTGCCCATTAATGAAATATGCATGGTCATTAGCACTCTGATAGATGTATCCACTCATTAGTAAAACATGTATTGACCTTTCTGCATTTAGAAACTGGACAAGGCCATGAAATCTGACCTCTGGCCTTGCTTGGGGGTATATGATCAAAGTAAGCTCCCTTGGTTCCTCCTTGAGCCCTGGACAGGCTTTGGGAGTGACCCAAGAGGAGAATGAAACCAGAATGATGTAGAGTAAATGACACTGATTCTTGAACTTGCTGTCTGTGTCTCTGCTGCTGACCCTGCCTACTGGTAAAACAAAGTTGGTGTGCTCTGGCTAGATCACCACAAAATGTTGTTTTTTGTATGTAAAAGCAAGAAATCAGTCCTGTCCTAAATTCCCAGGTAGAGGGAAAACCTTCCCTAGAGTTTGCTGGCTCTGAAGTGGGCTGAGTTCAGAGCATCATGAGAACAATGGGGAATTCAGCTGCAAGAAGTTGAGCCATTGGATGTATTAAAATGCATGCAAAAATTGCATATGTAAAAATGAAAAGCACTTGTGTGTTTGGGAAGATGAGGATGAATTTTAATAATGGCATTTCAGAAACAGCACCAAGAGAGAGAATGATTGCTGCCAAAATTCTCCAAAATGGAGTAACAGAAAAGGCTTTTGATCTTGAACTTGGATTTGTTTGTGCAAAGGAAAGAGTAATAATATAATAAATAATTAAATACCTATCTATAGTATAATAAAAATATGATGTATATACTTTCACATATATATAAAATGACATTGTAAAATAATGCACCAAATACTAATTTTTAAGCTTTTCCTGCTCAGGGTTGTAAAAATTAATACTCTACACAAAATGATTGGCCAAGACCCAAACATCACTGGTGCACTCTGTGAGATTTTATACAACGAATGAAAGAGGAAGGGATGAAATTGACAGATTTTTGCTGACACTAGGATGTGGAATGCTTTCTCTGTTGCCATGAATAATAAAGATAGACTGCTGAGTTTTTCATACACCAGACCACCCACAGGCTGCAGCATTGATTAAACAGATGAAGAGGTTGTTAAAAAAATTAGGAGATGGGAATTTGTCATAATAAAAATCCCATCTCACAGATGTGCTCCATACCCTTAACAGTGGGAATACTGGGAAATGGAAACTCCCTGGATGTGCATGGCTGCACCCAATGTGCAAATACAACCATGGACAGTGACACTTGGACTGCCTGGGAAATTATTCTGGGTGTGATGGCCCCTGACAGGGCCACCCCAGAGGCTGCAGGGCTGGACCTTTATGCATTAGAACTAGCTAGGATAAATCAGAAGCAAATGAGAGTTATCAATACCAGAATAGGAGTTCAGATTTCTCCAGGACACTTTGGTTTGATAAATGCTCACTCAAGCTTGGCCTTGAAGTGTTCATGTTTTGGGAGGAGTAATCAGTGCAGATTATCAAGGATAAATTAAAGTAATTCTCTTAAACAACAGTGAACAACCGGATTATTCAACCCCAATGCAAGGTAGCATAATTGTTGATGTTACAATTGTAAAACAACTGTGAAAAAAGAACATCCACATTAAATCATGCTGTTCATGGAGATAAAGGTCACACAAGATCCTTCAGTGTCTTTAGGGACCCTTGGTTTCATAGGGCACCAGGGTCACAATTGTTCCCTTAGTTCCAAGAGTTCTAACAGTGGAACAGTGGCCCCTTGATTCCATTGTCCCCAGGCTCTCACAAGGCTCTCCTTGGTTCTGCAGTGTCACAATGGCCCCTTGGTTCCACAAGGCCCTGCAGTGTCACAGTGGCCTCTGTGGTTCCACAAGGATCCAGAGTGTCACCATGGACTCCTTGCTTCCATGTAGCCCCACAGTGCCACAGTGGCCCCTTGGCTCTGTGGTGCCATGTTGTACACAGTGTCACTCTGGTCCTGTCAGTTCCATGAGGCCCTGCAGTGTCACAATGACCCCTTGCTTCCCCAGGGCCCTGAAATATCACAATCATCACAGAATCACCCAGGCTGGAAAAGACCTTTGAGAGCATCAAGTTCAACCTGTGACCCAACAACAGATTGTCACCCAGACCATGACACTCAGTGCTACATCCAGTCTTTCCTGAAACACTTCCAGGGACAGTGACTCACCCACTTCCCTGGGCAGTCCATTCCAATGCCCAATCACCCTTTTATTCAAGAATATTTCCTAATGTCCAGCCTAATTGTCCCCTACTGTAGCTTAAGGCTGTGTCCTCTTTTCCTGTGACTGTTCCCTGGAAAAAGAGCCTGACCTCCACTTGCCTGCACCCTCCTGTCAGGGAGTTGCAGAGAGTGATGAAGTCTCACCTGAGCTTCCTCCAAGATAAACAACCTCAGCTCCCTCAGCTGATCCCCACGGGACTTGTGTTCCAGACCCCTCACCAGCCTTGTTGCTCTTCTCTGGACACACTCCAGTGCCTCCATGTCCTTCGTAATTAGGGACCCAGAACTGGACACAGCACTTGAGGTACTGTCCAACTGGTGCTGAACACAAAGGAAGAATCACTGTCCTGTTCCTGCTGGCCACACCATTCCTGATCCATTGCAGTTCCAGATGTTGGACGAGGGAATTAGAGGGAGGGGGTAGGGACAATGCGTTATTTATTGTCATCCATGAAGGGTCTTGATTTTCATAACTATTCAGACATCATTAGAAGATTCAGGGGTTCAATATCATTGGATATTGCTGGTATCAACCAATAAATACGAAAAAAAACCAGGACAGAATACTTCTCCCTGCATTGATTTCAATATAGTATATAGCATATTCATTTTGAATACACTACTGGAATTTGTCTAATTAATCACAGAAGAATTGAAAACTTAAATTAACCCCAGAGGCTTTTCTTGTTTGGGTATTTTGAACAAATACTTTTGAGTTTTTCTCACTGAATCCCTGAACTGAAGAGGTCAAGAAAGAAGAGTACAATATTAAGTTTGTCGTGGATTTAACATTGGCCAAATTGCCAGTGCACTCGCTAGAATTATTTACTCATTTTCTGCTGTGAGATGGGATTAGGAGGAAGACAAAACTAGCTCAAACTTTAAAGGTACAAAGAAAAAACTTTATTACTAGAAACTACAAGAAAAACAAAATCTCAATAAATCATTCAGAACATTTCTTTTCTTTCTCTTCTTTTCTTTCACACTGGCAACATACGGAAATGGATCTGTCAATTTACCATCTCTATAAATAGCCTTTCACTAATTTACTTGGGTGAGGAGAACTTTTCATCAGTCTATGGAGATTTTACAACAAGAAAACAGTTTTCTCCTGTCCTCTGTGTCACAGTGAATTAGCCTTTCAGATTTACATTCTGATCACTGTGTAAAAATCCCTTCTTCGACCTACAGTTTTCTCATAACTATTTTTGAGGACCATATCAACTTATGAGGCAGCACTCACAGGCTGATGGCTTCCCCTCCCCCTTAGCCCAGGGGTTTTTGGAAAGATTTATCAGGGGCAGCATTGCAGCAACACCATGGGCCAGTCTGACCACTCTGGGGGGAGGGGGAAGCAGGCAGGATCTCAGCCGCCGATGGCGCTGTCTAGTAATCCCCCTTTCCCAAGTTACTCAAAATTTGGAAGAGGAGAGAAACAGAAGAAATAGAATACACAGAGAGAAAGACAAAAAAGATACAGAGATGCACACTCTTGGATTCCAGTACTGTTCAGACAGAAATTCTAAGAGGAGGTAGGGTCAAGATGTGCGCTTGACTAGTGGGCTGCTTTAAATTCTCCTTAGTCTTCCTGGGTCTTTCCCCCGGGTAGTACTTTTGGTCATTTGGTCACCCAGGAGCTGGGCTGGGGCTCCAGGGATGGGTGTGGAGCATTGCCTTTGGGGTGACACAGACCACAGAGCAGGCAGGGACTTGGACTGAGCACGTGTTCTGTGTTTTTTTAAGCCCCTGGGCCTTCATGGGCCTCCCCCCAGGTGGGACTTGTGATTGCTTGGGCAATCAGAGAGTGGGTCAGCACCAGCCCACTGTGTGACTGACTGGCAGCTCATGCCAAGGAGACTGGGACACTGATCTCATCCAGCCTCTGGCAACAACCATGGTGACACTGCGGAACCTCATGGAACCATGGGTCAGTTGTGACAAGGACAGTAGCAGATCCAAGGACACCATGGAGACACCATGGAACCTCATGGAGCCAGAGACCATTGTGACATTCTTGTGCCTCATGGATTCAGGGGGACCAATGTGACTCCAGACCCCTATGGAACCAGGGGTCAAGGATGAAGCTCTGGGGCTCATAGAACCAAGGAGCCATTGTGAAACTGAAACAGGGGGAATTAAAATTAAAATTAATGAGTTAAGGGTAAAAATACAGGAGGATGCTTTAACTAGACGGGGACTGAAAAGATTTCCTGAGTGCTTAACATTCACTGCCTTTGCAAGAACAGGAGGAGCAAGGCTTCAAGATAAGATAGAGGGCCAAGAATGTTTAAGCAGGATGGAAAAGAGAGGCCCAGTCCAGATAACGAGGATTCCTTAGACCCCCGAGCCAGCAAAAACTGGTATCAAGGTCTGGAAAAGAACTTAAGACTAATATGCAAAGAAGGTGAGGTTAGAAGTTCAACCTGAGAGGAAGACTTCTTGCTTCATCCCAGACAGCCACTAGAACAACCAACAAGGAGCAGTGTGCAGTCCCAAAGTGCCGTGGAGCTAATTTTAATACGAAGCAGGGACAGGGCAGGTTAGGAAATGAACATGTATTAGGTGCATTGTGCAATCCTGGTTTGTAGAGAGTAAAAAGAGAGCCGCAGGTCGCCAAAGGTTTGCAAATTTTTGGAGGAGCCATGCACCCCATGCACCTCAGTGCTGAATAAAATACATATCTATACCTTACTTTGTGGGTTATAAAGTTTTTCTGTGCATCAATTTGGGTGACCCCACTGCTCCCCTGAGATTTTGGGGTGCCCTCTTGGCCCACCTCAGAACTGGAGCCGGTGCAGAATGCCACTTGCACCGACCACACAGACCAAAGCACCTGGGTGTACCTGCACTGCATCATCTCCTGAGGTAACTCAGGGCTCCCTCTCATGTCTGGGGCCCTTGCCTGGATTTTTGGTGTAACCCTTAATGTTGGGGTGCCCCCCGACAGCTCCCCCACCATGGAGGATCATCTGTGTCCATATTGACCAAAAGGATGCAACAGTGGCCATTATCTTTTCCCAGCCCATCCAGGAGAGTTGGAACAATTGGGTGCTCCAAACATTACCTGGACATCCCCAAAAATCACCTGGATACACCTGGGAAACCTCCAGTATATCCTGGATCATGGCAAAAATCACCTGGATACACCTGGGTAGCCTCCAGTATATCCTGGATCATGGCAAAAATCACCTGGATACACCTGAGAACATCTTGGATTACTGGATCACCCAAAACCCCTAGGGCCCCCAAAATTTGTATCCCAAAAATCCTCATTCCTTTGACTGGGTGGACCTGGTGTCCCTAAATTCCCATTGACTTCAACGGCTAAACTCAGTGTCCCCAAGATTTTGTTTCTAAAAATCCCAATTTTGGCTTCAGAATTGCCAGAATTTGAACTGAAAATTGAGATTTTTGGGCTTAACTGGAGGCACAGCTCCAACACATGTCACAGGTGTGAGATCAGGGATTCGGAATTGGCTTCCAGGAATTCATCCAGGACTTCCACAGAATCAGCATCATGATCCTGGAAGGGAAATTCCTGGAACTGAGCCCAACATTTCCCCCACATTTTACCCAAATTGTCCCATTTTAGCACCAAAGTCCCACAAAAGTCCTGTTGAATTCAATGGATAGGCTGAGTGTCCCTAAATCCACCGAGACTTAAACAGGGTAGACCTGGTGTCACTAAATCCCTATTGATTTCTTTTGGGTAGACCTGGTATCTTTGAATCCTGATTGATTTCAATTGGCAGGCTTGATACACAAAATATGCCTGTCAGAAGATGATTATACCAAAAGATGGGCAACTCAGAGACATTGTAAAGGACAGTTTATTGCTTTATTGCACCAGTCTCATAGAAAGAATGGTGAGACATTAAAGGTGTTACACTGAATGCCATAATATCAGAAGCCATCTCATTCTTAGTTGCAATGCCTTACATTAGTTTTTTAGCCAATCACATATTTCTATGAACTTTGCTAACGTCTTTTATCACCAATCATAAATTGCTTTGTTTCCCACAGTTTTGCTGCCATGTGTATTTTTCAACCAATCATATAACACTTCACAAACTTGTAATGATACATCTTAAACTTCTAACTAACCAGCTAACTAACACCACCCAGTCACTCAGACCATGGGACTCAGTGTCACATCCAGTCTATGCTGAAACTCTTCCTGGGACAGTGACTCATCCACCTCCCTGGGAAGCCCATTCAAATGCCCAATCATCTTCTTTGTGAAGAGTATTTATTCATGTCCAGCCTAAACCTTCTTTGAGGCAGCTTTAATATGTGTCCTCTTGTCCTGTCACTGTACCCTGGGGAAAGAGCCTGATTCCACCTGGCTGCACCCTCCTGTCAGGGAGTTGCAGAGAGTGATGAGTTCTCCAGTGGGTCTCCTCCAGGATAAACATCCCCAGCTCCCTCAGCTGATCCTCACAGGACTTGTGTTCCAGACTCTTCACCAGCCTTGTTGCCCTTCTCTAGACACTTTCAAGCTCCTCCATGTCCTTCCTAAATTGGTGGCCCAGAACTGGACACAGCACTTAAGGTGCTGCCCACCCAATGCTGAGAACAGGGGACAAATCACTGCCCTGTGCTTGCTGGTTGCACTGTTCCTGCTCCACAGAAGTCTGAGGGGTTGGATGAGGGAAATGGTGAGGAGGTGATGAGGACAAAGTGTGATTGATTCTCAGTCATGAAAGGTCTTGATTTTCATATCTATTCAGACTGCATTAGATGGTGCTGGGGGTCAATATCAGTTGTACAGTTCTGATATCCATCTATAAACAGTAAAAGAATCAGCAGAAATCACTTCTCTCAGCATTGTTTTCAATTTAGTATATTTACTTGGAATACACTTTTGAAATCTATTTAATTAACCACCAAAGATTTGAAAACTTTATTAAATTATCCCCAGGAGCTTTGATTTTGGGTGTTTTTAACAAATGTTTATGAGCCTTTGTTACTGAATTCCAAAACTGAAGAGCTCAAGAAAGAAGAGGCCTCTGGAGTAGTAAAATTCATCAGTATCCTCCTAGTGGCTGAGGATCCATACTCAACAGAGCAGGAATGATGGAGCAGAAATAGGAACAGGTGGCACACTGATCACACCCACTGACTGATCACACCTGCTGACCTTACTCACTGACCACATCCCACTCACTACCCAAAAGACCAAATGATCACACCCACTGACCATAACCACTACACACACTCACTGACCACACCCATATCCTAGAAACCTGTGCCAACACCCCACTGACCACCCCAATGACAAATCCCATTGACCACACCCTGCTGATCAACCCAACAACAACCCCTCTGAAAATATTGATCATAAGCAGTCCTGATTGTTTCTGCTCTCTCCTCTAAGTTATTCAAAATCCCCCTTCTCCAATAGCTCAAAAAGCTGGCTGCTTCCTTCTTCTATTTGACCAGGCAGAAATTCCATAAATACACACTTGTATCTCAAATGCAAAAAGTTAAACTACAAGGGGAGCCTTATAATTCATTTTACCAAGCTGGCACCATTCCCAGTCTTTTTCAAAAACATTCAAATTCTCTGGCTTTAAACCTTACCCGCAGACTGGACTCACTATCTCGAGCTGATCATGTGCTACAACCCAAATATAGCCTCTCAGGAGTTCCAGGGCACACCTGGGGCACATAGGTCTCCTTTTATTAGATATACAATACCATCTCTTGTTGCACCCTCTACAGAGGAGAAGGACCCAACTTGGTTGTCACCCTGCTCCACAATGAAAAATCGCCCGCCCACACAAAAAGCAAGGAGTTACCCTTATTAGTCCACACCATTGTGGTTTCTGAAATTATTCTCAACTGGTGGCAATTCCAAGTCAAAAGCCAAATAATTACTTGTTTGAAGATAGCCCTTTCAGAAACTGTTCAGGAAACACCTGAGTGATGAGAACCCGTCAATTATTGGTGATTAAAATAACCAGAGCCATCAGGAAAGCTACATCTGAATGCCGGCTTCCCATAAACCGAGATCTGCATTCACCAAATTGATCATTTCCCAGACGTGGTTTTGTCCAGCCCAATGCAGAGAAAGACTGCATGAATATGTGCAACAACAAAAAGAAAGACCTCTGCTCCAGGCTGTGAAAAACTGTTTAAAAACTGGACTGACCTAGGCGGCTTTGTGAGCACTGGGGGATCTGATGCGACAGAGGTTGGATCAGAGCGTGCTCACCCGGCGCAGATCCCGGGCTCAGTGCTGTCCCTTTTTGATTGTGGGTAAGGAGGACCGTATTTCAGTCGCAAAATAAATTATCGCTTATTCTAATTATATTTTATTTGGCTTAATCTCATTTATAACATTCTCATCTACAGCCTGAGGAATCAGGAGCTTGAGATGCTCTGAGGAATATGACCACTCGGTGTTTCCAGAAACAATCAAGTGCCTGTTTCTTTCTGCATAGCATTCAGAATGGAACTCATTACAGACTGCCCAGACTGATAAGCTCCATGTGTTTCTATTTGGTGTCTTCTACTTTTCCCTTTTTTTTTTTTTTTTTTTTTTTTAACTTTTCATAGTATTTTCCATAAAGGGATGCCTTTAGTCACAGTATTGCTACATCAGTATCTACAGTGCTTGTGTTCAGCATAGACAGTAAGGAGCCATGATCATTGTGCATTGAGGTAAAATAAAGTGTCCTGCTGTGCCGTGTGTGACCCAGGTGCTACCCCAGCCCTTCTCTGCCTCTGCAAGGGCAGTGCCTGTGAACAGAAGTGGAGGGACTCCCAGCACAGCAGCACAGCCAGGGACAATGGACCTGGCTCTCCCCACATCTGCTCTTCCCAAATCCACCCTCTCCTTTCCAGCCCTTCTGTGGTTGTAAGGCTGCAGTGCTCTGGCAGCTTGGTCGCTGTCCTGCTGTGTGTCCCTGCTGTGAGCACAGGCAGGGACAGGCCATGGGCACTGCTGGGACACAGCTGGGCTCCAGCACAGCAGCTCCACCAGCAAAGGGATCTCCTGAGGGCAGGGCAGGAAGGCTTTGTTCTCCTCCAGAGTCAGGAACAGGAACAGGCCCAAAGAACAGACTCTGAAGAGGCTCCTTGTGTTCCCTGTTCTCCCAGGGCTCAGTGGGATGAGATCAGGGTCCCAGTGTGGCCGTCAAGGGACTCAGGTCTGGGTCAAGTTTGGCTTGTTGGTGGCCAGTGCCCATCAGATGGTGAATGGGTTGTTCTGAACAGTGCTAGGGCTCTGCAGCTTGTCCCTGGGCTGATGGCAGGGCAATGTTTGGCTGCAGGGCTTTGGGAGCTGCCAGAAGAGCACAGGGGACCTGCAGGGACAGGGTGACCCAGGGAGCAGCAGGGAGTGGAGCTCACTGAGCACAGGCCTGCCCACGGTGGGGTCACTCCGAGATCAAGGACTGAATGTCTGCTGTGACCAGGAGAGCTCTGCAGCCCTAGGGACACAGCAGGGACAGGGAAAGGAGTCTGGGCACTGAGTGCTCTGAGCCTCAGGCACCTTCCCCAGGAGGATGCAGGGCAGCTTCAAGGCCATCTGGCAGCCCTGGAACAAGGCAGGCACCTCTGAGCCTTTGCATGGCCCCAGCAGAGCCTATGTGGGAGGGGGTCAGTGCAGGGAGCACCATCAGCTGCCTCTGTGTCCCAGGCTGAGCAGCAGAGCCCAGCAGAGGCAGCCCAGGGCCCCGGGCAGCACAGCCCCCGTGCTCTGCAGAGCAGCAGCCCCAGCTCGGGCTCTGGGAGCAGGGCAGGGGCTGCAGCAGTGGCTGCTCAGGCCAGCACAGACGTGTTCCCCTGGCACAGGCTCTATGGGCAGCTGGCATGTGCCAGGAGCAGGGCAGGAGCCCCTGGGGTGCAGAGGAGCCCTGGCAAGATGCTGCCCTGTCCCTGGGGCAGCACCAGCTGCCTGAAGAGCCCCAGGGCCAACTCTCTGCTGCTGTGCTGGGCAGCAGGGCTGGCCCTGGGGCTGCAGGAGCTGCCTGGGCTGAGCATCTACTGAGCATTCCAGACACAGAGTGGCTGTCCCTGACCTGCAGTGCCTCCAGTTCAGACTGAAGGAGGTCATTGTGTAGAGTAAGATTTCCATCTTCTGACAAAAATTACAATTGCAGCAAACTGGTAATTTTTCTCTGTGTTTTCTGTGTTGGTATTCTAGCTGGTCACTCTGCCTCAGCATGCACTCACAGTTTACTCAGAGAAGTCCAATGCTGTTCATGCCCAGCAGGATCCACCATTCCCCTGGGTTCCCCCAGTTCCACCTGGGCCACAGGTTCCACCAAGGATGTTCCACAAATCAACCTCAGAGCCACACTTGGGGACAAGGGGCTGGGGCTGTGTGATCAGGACATCAAGGACGGGGATCATCCAGGTCACTGGGGCCTGGTTTGGTTGCCCAGGGCAGGAAAGATGTCTGGCAGCTGGAGCATACTGAGGGAATGGCCTCCAGGATGGGGCTGGAGCCCTTTGGCTGTGAGGAGAGGCTGAGGGAGCTGGGCTTGTCCAGCCTGGAGGTGGGAAGGCTGAGGGGCTCCTCATCCCAGCAAGGACAGGAAGAGTTTAAATGAGTCGGGCTGGTTTCAGCATTTCCTCAACATTCCAAAGCAGCATGGCTTACCTTTCTCCATCCACCACTGAAAGCTTTGCAAACAAAAATGCAAGGGCATTTTTCAAGCCATTTTCACCACATTCCAGGCAGAGCATCCTGATACAACACCTCAATTGTGTTTATATTTATCATAGCAACGTTTTTCTGATGCAAAAATCAAAGGGTTAAGTCCCTGGGGAGCCTTTGGCAGTTCCTGCTCTCAGTGGGGACAGTGATGCTCCAAGGGACTTGGAGTTTTGCTTCTGACTCCTTGAGCAGCTTCTTCAAACTTCTCTCAGTGCCTGAGGGTCCTGGACTCAGCCCCAAATCTGCCCTGTTATAAATATGATTCATGCTAATTAAATTGTAATTATATTAGCAAAATTCTTTCTTTGTGCAAATAGAAAAATTGTACTTAATTGTTCCAATGCATAAAAGATAAAGGAAGGTTAAGCAAAGCAGAAGGTATCATTCTCCAGATGTTTGGTGGGAGTGGAGAGAATAAGGGTATTGGTCTAAGAACAGCATCTAGAAATAAAACTTTTGACCTTGAATTGAACCAAATCGGGACGATTCCAAGCATTAGACACTTGGCTTGTTATGGGAACATCGGCTTAATTATATAACCCTGAGCTCAGTGCATCTGCTCCACCTGAGAGGTCACACAGTGAACCCTGAGGAAGACCCAGAGCCTTCATCGGAAACAAGATCCCCGAAAGGAGGAGAGACCCCAGACCATTGTTGAAGCATGAGCAACACTACATAGTGATGGAGATTTTAGGAATAGGGTCTAGGAGGAAATTTCCAGAACATTCTGTATTAATATGTATTAGTAAACTATATAAATGAGATTTTAGCTTGATTCAGTTGTCATGGTGTGAGAGGAAGGGCCCTCCCCATACCCCTGGTTGGTTTTGCTTATGCTTTATTTGAACCCAACCTCAATTACACTAAAATACTCACTGCCAAATTTCATATTTATTTAAATATACATAACAAATATACTTTGATTGTATTTCTTTATATACAATTACTGCTATTAGTAATAAATTACTGCTAAATTTGTATTTGTTGTTTGATTAACTGAACAATTGAAGTCTCCATTCATAACAATTTTGGGGATCATTAAAATACAGAAAGATTCCAGGAGCTCTTTGTATTTCTTCAATTGTCTTCAAGTCTCCAGGGCTTGTGCAGATGCTTGGAGACATTTTGGAGTTTTCCTAAGAAGGAAGATTTGAAAGTGCATCATGACTTTACTTTACTCAAGGGAATGTTTTTCAATTTTTCAGTTCAGAGGCAAAGTGATAGAAGCATTTCCCAAGTGACCTAGATGCAGAATGTCTCCTTAGGAGGTCTGGGCACATTGAAGAATGAGCCCCTTTGCAGGCTGACCCTGTTTGGACAACCTGCTCCTCACCCCCCTCATCACCATGTCATGATGTCTCCCAACTGGTGCTGACAACCCAAAATATAAAAAAACTCATTCATTTCTCTTTGTAAAAAAACTGTTATTTAATTTTAAAATTAAAATTAATTTTCCTTATTTGTAATATTGTTATTCTATATTTTTAGACAAAATTTTTATATTTGTAATAAAAATATATTATTAGCAACCAAAAAAATTATTGGTCATTGCTTTTATATAATACAATTCCCTTCATTAATTAAACTCTATTGGTTATTTATTTCTCCCTTTTTAGGATAATTCAAAATGTTTTAGTTATTTTTTTATCTTTTTTATATCTTTCTTTTCAGACACGTTCAGGGTGGGCACTTCGGGGTCCAGGGAGACATTTCTGGGGCACATTCAGGGCAGTTTTGTGTCTGGGGGAAGAATTTCGAGGGACAGGAGGACACTTGGGGGCATTGAGTGGACACTAAAAACGAACTTAGGGATCCTGAGGGAAAGTCTGGGCTTTGAAGTGGATCATGGGGGTCTGTAAGGGGGTTCTCTGGGGTGCAGGGGATGATGGGAGTTGTAGGAGTAGGTGTAATACTGTTCAATGGGGGCCCTGGAGCATCATGGTTATTCCAGGTGCAGCTGCAATGTCTCTTGGAGGAGCGCAGGGCATGATGGGAGATGAAGTCATTCCTTGAATAGCATTCTATGGCACCACAAAGCATGATGGGAGCTGTAGTCCCGGAAGTGATTCTAGTGGAGTGTTTACGAGCTCTGGGAAGGCACTTGGGAGACACTTTTGCCTCTGAACGGCTACTTCAAGTCCTCAGGGGGGAATGTTTACAGTTCGGGAGCACTTGGGGGGAGCTCGGGGAGCTCTAACCAGGCTCTTTAGGGCACAGGGCACAGCAGGAGTTTTAGGCACGGGACTGTGTTATCAGGTGCTCTGAGCACACGGGGGATAGCAGCAGATGAATTCCCAGAAGTGGCTGTAACGGGCATCTGTGGGGTTGGGAGCATTCAGGGGATTCTGGGACGTTTTTGGGGATACCCAAATGGGCACTGAGGGGACACTTAGGGATCTTTGGAGTTTCTGGAGGACATCTATTGGACATACAGGGGGAATACCGGGGTTCTGTGGAGCGTGAGGCATGATGGGTATTGTAGTCCCAGCTCCAATGGGGCTCTATGGGGCTGCAAGGCATGCTGGGAGTTAGAGGCAGAAAGAAAAATGGCGCCGACTCCAGGCACCACCCCTGAGGCCCCGGTCCCCGGCCTGAACCTCCTTGGTGGCACCTTGGGCTGGCACACACCTGAGGAGTGTGTATGTTTTCACAGGGGAAAATAAGGTGTTTTAGATTGCTTCAAAAGTAAAACAAAGGGGAGAAAACCATGTTTGCTTGAGTGGAGGCAGTTCTCCAAGCACAGCAGGTCCCAGGTGAGTGAGGACAGACAGGATGGGGTTGCGGAATGTGGAGCAAGGTTGTCCACACTGGGTCAGACCTCAAGGCACAGCTTCTCTGAGCAGGCCAGACATCCTGAGGAGAAACTCTGGATCAATATCAACCACAGAATGCTGCAATCACCTCTGCTTAAAGAGAACAGTAATAAAATCCATCCTTTAAAATAGGAATGGATATTTTTAACAAACACTTTGAAGTGTTTTTCCGTAACTATTATAGGAAACATTCCTAATGAACTACACCAGACCAGAGGGAAATCAAGGCAGAGCCATGGTTTCTTAGGAAACCTCTCAAGAACTCCAAGTGAGAATCAAACTCCAAAGTCCCTTAAAGTTTTAATGGGTCCCGGTGAGGGACACAACTGGGAAAGTGTCCCCAAGCCTCAATCAGAGCAGAGAACTGGAGGCAGAGCTGACAGGTGGGGACAAATAGAAGCCAAGTCTTGGTGTCCTGGGGCACAGCAGGGTCTGTGCCACCAAGGGCTCTGAGGAGACACCTTGTCCTGAGCCACTGGGGCCTCCTGGCACAGCCCCAGCAAGGCTGGGCACTGTCACCCCTTGTCCTGCCCTCTGCATCCCCCCACATCCCAGTGGCCTCAGGGATCTGCTGGGACCAGTCCCTGGGGAACCTTGGTCAGGAATGGCCCTGGGGCTTCTTCATGCTCCCAGGGACTGCAGGTTTTTTCGAAAGGCTTTGGGTTTTGCTTTTGCCTTGGAGTCTCTGAGAACTTTGTGCAATCATGGCCTCCAGTTATCTTCTTTAATTAGTCTCTTGAGAGCCTTTGTCAGTAACAACATTCAATAGAGCTCAATGCCTCTAGGTGCTTCAGTTTTCAAAGGTTCTTTACTTTTTCCTTTCTACACTGACTTTCTGAGAATGGACAACACTCAGACAAAGAGGGGGTTTCAATTTTTTTTAAGCAATCCAAAGTTTTTAAGGTTCCCCACTGCATACAGGCACAAAATGCCACCAAGGAAATTCCTCATCCCCAAGGCAGAGCCCTGCAAGCAATGTTCGAGACCTTTTCACTCCTTGGTTCCCTGAGGCCTTGCAGTGTCAGAAAGGCTCCTTGGTTCCATGAGGTTCTGGGCTGTCACAATGGATATTTGGGTCCATGGGGCCCCATGGTGTCACAATGCTCTTTTTGGTGCCATGAGGCCTTGATCTGTCACAATGGACCCTTGGTTCCATGAGGTTCATTGGTGTCACCCTGGTCTCCTTGCTTCCAAGGAGGCATCACAATGTCACAACGCACCCTTGGTTCCATGAGGTTCCTGCAGCATGATTTCCCCTATGGCCCAGCAGAGCTCATCTGTTCTGTCCATCACCTGGGCCATAACTCAAGGCATCTTCCCCCTCTCAGCAATTGCTGAGATAACCCAGGCTGGACATCAGTCTTGTCCTGAATTCTCTTTGGTGCCAGGCAGGTGGAATTCCCAGCTGACCATGAGCATCTTGCTCTGAGAGCAGCTGAAGGGAGATAAGCCTTGAATTCCTGAGTGACACACACTTCACTTTACAAACAATAAAAGCCATACAAAATTTTTACAAAGCAGAAGTCTTCTGCATAGTCCCTGTAAACTGACAGGGCTTCTCTCCCAGTTCTGGATGCATCTTGGTGGTTTCTTTTCTGGAAGCTGAGTGAAAGGGCTCCATGTGCACTCCCTCATCAATTTGGTGTCAAGTTACATTGACTCCTGATCTCTGCTATTTCTTCACTAGCTGTAATAAAGGTAAGTTTAATGTGCACTGTGTTTGTATCTACCTGCACTTCTTTTGTTTATCCTGTACAGTAAGTAGTCAATTTAAAGATTCTTGTCTGTTTATATTGAATCCATTCAGTAAATAATTCATTTTAGAATAGACCTAATCAGCCATGGTAAAGAACTTGTGCGAAAGAGCAATTTGGGCTGCAGGCTACCTGAAACAGAGTTACTGCCAGAAACCTGAGCAAGGGCAGGACTTGTCTAAGCTTTCATTCCATTTGTAACGTATTTCATTTAAGAACAAAATGAGAGAAGATCTTTTCTTTTCCACATTTATTCCTTTCCTGTTTATACACTGATATCAGCAATCTCCAGTTGACATTGATCCCCAGCACCTCCTAATGCAGTCTGAATAGATATGAAAATCAAGACACTTTATGGCTCACCATCAATCACACTTTGTCCTTACCCCCACCCCACCATTTCCCTTATCCAACCCCTGACACTCAGAGCAGCCTTGTGCAAATCTGAACTTCCCCCACTCCAGTCTGTGCCTGCAGCTTTCAGCTCCATGGCACCAACTCCCACCTGCTTTCCTTGGAGAAGGAACTGCTCAAGACACAGAAGAATGTTCATTTATTGTGAGCAAACACACCAAGGGAAGGCACAGCTCCATAAAAAAAAAATAAATCATTCCTCTACTGAATATTACATCCCCTTTCCACAGCAGACAGTCTCAGAGCAATGGAAAACATATTCTGTGCCCAGCACAGATCCCAGGATGCCCCAAACCCTCCCAGCCCTGATTCTGCCCAGATTTGCTCTTTGCACACATCAGCCACACTCTGAAGTCACCAGCTGCCTCCAATGCCCAGAGGAAGGAAAAGAGAGAAAGTGACTGAAGAGCTCTCTTGTGCACAGCTACAGCTGCACTAATTCCAATATTCTGGGCTCACAATACCTTGATCCAACACGCTCTACTGCATCTGTTACCTGGGTAGAAATCTGGCTGGATGGCCAGGCCCAAGGAGTGCTGGGCAATGGAGCCACATCCAGGATTGTTCCCAGGGTTCAGGATTGGGGCCAGGGCAGTTCGATCTCTTTCTTCCTGATCTGGATGAGGCCATGTGAAAGTCCATGTGAGCCTCTCGTCTGTTTCTGCCCAACGACCCTCGCCTGTGGCCTGCACTGGCCAGGGATGGGAGGAATGCCAAGTGACTGTTCCGCAGGTGATGCCTACCAGGACTGGTTTCTCGTGACAACTAGTCACGGGGCGCTGACTCAACAAAGCTCCCACAGATGGAAGAACAATGGACTGGTCAGTATAGGCTGCCCTGCGTGTGTTCATAACAACAAAGATGGTCTGATGTGCCTTGAAACGTCCTGTTTCCACCTGTTCCTCAGCGTAACGAGCTCCACATACAATAGTCCATAAATCTTCCCACCTTTTGGCCAGAAGCCACTCGCTTTGGGAAAGGACTATAAAAGTGACTTTCGCAAAGGAGGCCCCCGAGATCTCCCCAGATGGCAACAGACATCTACTGGCTGGCTCCATGAGGATTTGTCTGCCCGTCTTGGTAGCTATAATCTCGACCCCCCTTTCTCTCTCTCTCTCTCTCTCTCTCACTCTGTCCCACTGTCGCATTTTGATTGGCACTAAATAAAGTGCATTTCTGTAGAAGTAAACTGGTTTTGTCCCCTGCTGTGTCTTTGCGCTCTAAGATCCATAAAAGAACCAGTTGCGACTTGCTCTTGAATTGGGCGGACCATGACAGTAGGGAAACAAGTCTCTTCTCCGTAGCATAAAAAAGAGAAATTTCAGTCCATGACTCTCCTCTTTCCCTCATCTGGGGCCTGACTCTTCCTTTTGTCTGACTTTGGTGTTTTCATACTCTTTCTGTGCATATCGTCATCTTGGTCCTTTTCTTTCACTCAGGACAGAGAACTAAGTGTCTGCAAGTCTCATTCTGGGCAATGACAGAGTTAATATCTCACTCACGCAGTGGCTGGAGAAATTGGGATGGAGCATTTCAGACCAGCTGGGACTGGGATGGGATCGTAAGGGCCCAGCCAGAGAGCGGTGGTGGTTGTTCTGGCTGCATGGCTGTTTTCTGGTGTTTGCTGCATTCAATTCCAGCTGCGGGCGGGTGGGTTTCCCTTCCCCTGCCCAGCAGTGAAGGGTGAGTCCCTTGCCAGGACGGGCCCAGCTGTGTCTGCCCCAGGCTGCGCTGCCCAGGAGGGCCCAGCCGCCCGGAGCCGCTCTCCCAGTGGGAAAAAGGCCCCGCGGACCAGGGCAGGGCAGGGTTTGAATGTCCGCTGGATGTTCTGCTGAGCCATGGGCTCCCTGGATGTGCCAGGGGGAATCTAAGATCTTGGCAGATGCATGGGCCTCCCCTCCCTGTTTCTATTGGGGACCCTGCTGAAAACGGGGCCCAGAGTCAGAGCCCGGCCCTGGCCCAGCCCCGGCCAGGCCTGTGGGCTGCACGGAGGGGCCTGGGCCGGTGTTACCTGTACTGAGACCAGAAGCGAAAGAGAACTTTCTCAGCGTTTTTTCACCTTTACATGTGTGTTTCACAAAGAACCTTTCTCATTGGTGTAATGTGGGAATCCTTAAAATCAGAAGGTTGTGGGAAAGCTGCAATAAAGCAGGCCTCAGAGACAACAGAACTGCAATTAGAACTGAGCAGAAAGCATAAGGCATGTCAGCAGAAAAGTTATATGACATGTAGAAAGCAAGGACAAATAGAGCAATGGTCTATGTATTAACACTTGGCTAGAATAACTCTCTAAGCTGCAGAAAAGTATATCTAGCAAGATATTAGGAAGGTCTAAGCTTAATAATGGAGCTCTGTGCATTGTATTTTAAGGCTTACAAGCAGATATTGTATTCAAAATAAGCAAGTATTATTTTAACCAAAGGTACATGGACTTATAGTGGTTGGATGAAACTATTGTCATCATGTTTTTACTTTTGTGATTGGTCAAAAAACTTTCAAAATGCATTGTAACATCACTATTTTTTGGCTATTGCAGAGAGCGTGAGCTGCTGGCATCTTCTTGCTGTTCCAACCTTGTAATGACACTGATGTTTGGGAAGAAAGAAAAAATAATAAAGCAGCTTGAGAAATGTTCCACAGCAGTCCCATCCCATTGGTGATTCTGTGCATAAACCCCTGGCCTGCGTTAGTGTAACAGTGTTTCAATATTAAAAATCAGACACCAATTGGTCCTTGTCAGGCCCATGGAAGGCTGCCCAGGTCCTGGCTGAGAAAATTTTCAGGGAATCTTTACAAACCATCACAGCAGCCTAGAAGTAACAGGGTCCCTGTGTGAGATATGGTCTGATGGATTTGAACACATAGAAAGGATCCCAGCCAATGCATTGAACCCTAAGTGCAGATGCATCATTGGCCAGGGAAATGGTTGTGTTAATACCCCAACCAATCACATGTGTTTATCTGGGACATTCAAACCCTTGATTAAGAAGAGTCCCAAACAATAAAGAAAGCTTTTGTCATATGGATCACTGAGGGTTCATATGATCTCTGTCTCCCACGAGAACCTGAATTGATGTAATAGGTGTGGTCAGTTGGAGTGTTCAGTTAGGTGGTCAGTGGGATGTGGTCAGTGAGGGTGGTCAGTGGGAATGTGGTCAGTGGTTTGGTCACTGGGGTGTTGTCCGTGGGTTTGGTCAGTGAGTGAGGTCAGTGGGCCATGGTCATTGCAGTGGTCAGTGAGGTGTGGTTGGTGGGTGTTGCCAGTAAGTGTGGTCATTAAGGAAGGGAGTGAAGTGTGGTCAGTGGTTGTGCTCATTGGAATGGGAAGTGAGTATGGCCAATAGGTGTGGTCAGTGTAAGTGGCTGGTGAGGTGTGGCCAGTGGGTGTGGTCAGTGGATGTGGTCATCGGGTGTGGTCAATGGTTGTGGTCAATGGGTGTGTGGTGAGTTGGGTGGTCATTGGGGGTGTGGTCAGTGGATGGGCTGAGTGGATGTGTTCAGTGGGTGTGCTCAGTGGAGGTATGGTCAGTTGGGTGGTAAGTGGGATGTACTCAGTGGGTGGTTAGTGGGGTGTGAGCATTTTGGCAATGGGTGCAGCCAGTCTGTGTGGTCAGTGGCTTATGGTCACTGGTTGTGGTCAGTGGTGGTGAGGTCAGTTGGGTTCTCAGTGGGTGTGGTCAGTGGGTGTGACCAGTGGGTGTTGGTTGTCATTGTGTGTGGGCAGTGGGATGTGATCAGTAGCTATAGTCAGTGGATGTGGTCAGTTGGGAGGTCGGTGGGGCTTGGTAACTGGGTGTGGTCAGTTGGTGTGGCCATGGGTAGTGGTCAATGGGTGCAGTCAGTGGCAATGATCAGTGGGTTGTGGTCAAAAGGGTGTGGTCATTAAGGGTAAACTGCAGGGTAGTCAGTGGTTGTGGTCAGAGGTAGAGTGGTCAGAGGATGTGGTCAGTGGGTGTGGTCATTTCTCAGGACCATATGGTTGGGTCGGTGGGGTAGTCATTGTGTTTGGTCAGTGGGTGTCATCAGCAGGAATGGGCAGTGGGGTGTGGACATTGGTGGCCTGGAAGTAGGTGTAGTCAGTCAGGGTAGTCAATGGACATGGTCAGTATGTGTGGTCATTGAGGTGGTTAGTGAGTATGGTCAGTTGGTGTGGTCAGTGGATGTGGCCAGTTTTTGCAGTTACTGGGGGTGGTCAGTGTTGTGTGGTCAGTGTGTACAGTCAGTGGGCATGGTCATTGGGGTGGTCAGTGGATGTGATCAATGGGTGTGGTCAGTCATGGTGTGGTTAGTTGGGTGGCCAGTGGATTGTGGTCAGTAGGAGTGGACTGTGGGTGTGGTCAGTGGGAGAATTCATTGGGGTGTGGCCAGTGGGCTGTGGGCATTGGTGTCTTGGCAATGGGTGTGTTCACTGGGTGTGGTCAGTAGTTGTGATCAGTGGGGGTGGTCAATGGTGTGGTCAGTGGCATGGTCAGTGGGTTTGATCTGTAGGAGGTGGTCAGTGTTTGTTGTCAGTGGCAGAATGGTCAGTGGCAGTGTGGTCAGTTGCTATTCGGTGGATGTGGTCAGTGGGGTGTAGGCATTGGTGTCTTCATAGTCGGTGTGGTCATAGGGGTGTGGTCACTGGTTGTGGTCAGTTAGGGTGAAGGGTGGGTGCAGTCAGTGGGTGTGGTCAGTGGGTGTGTCCCTTTGGGGTGATGAATGAGAAGCTGCTTGGCCAAGGCAAAAGGAGGCTCTTTGTGTGCCCTGCTCCCCTCTCCCTGAGCTCCTGAGAGCTCTGCAGCCCCTGCTGCCATCCCGTCTGCCCAGGCCAGCACAACACCCCCGGCCTTGAGGCCCTCCAGAGCTGGGGCAGCCACAAAGCTGTGCCCATTTCTGTTCATTCCTGCTCTGATGAGGATGGGTCCTCAGCCATTTGGAGGCTGTTGATGAATTTTACTTTTCCAGAGGCCTCTTCTTTCTTGAGCTCCTCAGTTCAGGAATTCAGTGACAAAGGTTCATAAATATTTGTTGAAAACACCAGAACAAAAAAAGCCCCTGGGAATTATTTCAATTCTCAATTCTTCTGTGGTTAATTAGAAAGATTTCAGAAGTGTATTCCAAGTAAATATACTATATTGAAAACAATACAGAGAGAACAGTTTTGTCCTGTTATCTTTTCCTGTTGATAGATTGATATCAGCCATGTCAAATTGATTGTGACCCCCAGCATCTTCTAATGCAGTCTGAACTGATATGAAAATCAAGACCCTTCATGGCTGACACAGCAATTGATCAGATTTTGTCCCCACACCCTCCCCACCATTTCCCTCATCCCACCCTTAGAACCTTTATGGATCAGGGACAGAGTTGCCACCCGGAGAAGGGCAATGATTCTTCCCCTGTGCTCAGCACTGGTTGGGCAGCACCTTGAGTGCTGTGTCCAGTTGTTGTCTACCAATTTAGGAGGGACCTGGAGGGGCTGGAGCGTGTCCAGAGAAGGGCAACAAGGCTTGTGAGGGGTCTGGAACACAAGTCCTGTGAGGAGTGGCTGAGAGAGCTGGGGATGTTTATCCTGGAGAAGATGAGGCTTGGGGAGACCTCATTACTCTCTACAACTCCCTGACCGGAGAGGGCAGCCAGATGGGACTCGGGCTCTTTTCCCAAGGAACAGAAACAGGACAGAAGGACACAGCCTTAGACTGCACCAGGAGAGGTTTAGGCTGGACATTAGGAAATATTCTTTACTATGAGGGTGATTGGGCATTGCATTGAACTGCGTAGAGAGGTGGGTGTGTCACTGTACCTGGAGGTGTTTCAGGATAGACTGGCTATGGCACTGAGTTCCACGGTCTGGGTAACAAGGTGTTGTTGGGTCACAGGTAGGACTGGATGCTTTCCAAGGTCTTTTCCAGCCTGGGTGATTCTGTGATGATTGTGACACTGCAGGGCCCTGGGGAAGCAAGGGAACATTGTGACACTGCAGGGCCTCATGGAACTGACAGCACCAGAGTGACACTGTGTACAACATGGCACCACAGAGCCAAGGGGCCACTGTGACACTGTGGAGCTACATGGAAGCAAGGAGTCCATTGTGACACTCTGGGTCCTCGTGGAACCACAGAGGCCACTGTGACACTGCAGGGCCTTGTGGAACCAAGGGGCCATTGTGACACTGTGGGACCAAGGAGAAATTTGTGAGAGCCTGGGGCCAATGGAATCAAGGGGCCATTGTTCCACTGCAAGGACTTTTGGAACTAAGGGAATAATTGTGACACTGTGGTGCCCCATGGAACCAAGAGGCTGTTGTGACACTGCAGCGCCTTGTGGGACCATGCAGAGCATTGTGACAGAGCAGGACCTAGTGTAATTATGGGGCCATTGTGACACTGCCGGGACCCGTTGAACCAAGGGGCCAGTGCTGCTCATCAGGGACTCATGGAATGAAGGAAACATATTTGACAATGTGGTGCCCCTTGGGACCAGCAGGCCATTGTGACACTGTGGAACCAAGGAGCACATTGCTGCACTGCGAGACCTCATGGAACCAAGGATCCGCTGTGACACTGCGGGGACCAAGAATCCAAGGGACTTTGTGACACCCAGGTGTCTCATGGAACTAAAGGAACATTGTGGCACTAGGAAGTCTCATGGACTCATGGAGACCATTATGGCAATTTAAAGGACCTTGGAACTGTGTTGACATAAAGCTGGTGTGGGATTGTGGATCTGCTGGCAGATAGGAGGGCTCTACAAAGGGACCTGGACAGGCAGGATCCAGGACTCAAATCCAACAAGGTGAGGTTTAACAAGTCTGAGAGCTGGCTCCTTGCCAGGCTCTCCCCCTTTACAGGGCCCTTGCAGAGCACCAGCCATGCTGTTTGCCACCAGCCTGCCCACGGCCAGCCTGGCACTTCTCATGGGGGTTTTCTCTGCTCAGCATTGGCCTGGCCAAGTGTTGTGGAGAGAGCCTGGCCAAGGAGCCTGGAGCCCCCAGGCCCTGCCTTGAGGTGTCAGCGCTGCCCCAGCAGTGCCCATGGTCTGTCCCTGCTGCTGCCCCGGCACTGCCACCCCCAGGGCTGCACCTGGCCCCAAGATCACTCAGGCCCTGCAGCAACACGAGGGGCAGGAGGACAGCGGGGCAGTGGCACGGGAGCAGCACTTGCAATACCAAGTGCTGGTGCTGCTGAACACAGTTGCTGTGCCAGCACTGATCTACCGCAGCTCTGCACACAGATATTGCTGCTGCAGCTCCAGAGATGGAAACAAAAGTAGCATCTCTGAAGAAAACTTTCTGGCAGATCCTGGAGTCCCTCTAAAGCCACCAAGATACAGCCCCTCTTGCACAGCTTGTCGCCACAGGGAGGATAGAGAGAAACTGAATGAGAATTAGTACAAATAATGACATTTTTTAATGGACAATATGAAAAATGTAAAACAAATCAAAAGAAACTAAAACAAAACAAACAAAATGTGTCAAAATTATTTTTATTCCAAGTGTTTTGCCAAAATTTGCCAGCAGTTTATTGCTTGTGAAATACCCCAGTCACCACTCTCCACACTTCAGCCTTGAGCTCCTGGTTCCTCAGGCTGTAGATCAGGGGGTTCAGGGCTGGAGGCACCACTGAATACAGAACTGACGTTGCTAGATCCAGAGATGGGGAGGAGATAGATTGGGGCTTCAGGTAGGCAAGCACTGAAGTGCTGATAAACAGGGAGACCACAGACAGGTGAGGGAGACAGGTGGAAAAGTCTTTGTGCCATCCCTGCTCAGAAGGAATCCTCAGCACTGCCCTAAAGATCTGCACATAGGAGAAAACAATGAACACAAAACAGCTAAGTGCTAAACAGGAGCCAATAGCAAGAAGCCCAAGTTCCCTGAGGTAGGAATTTGAGCACGAGAGTTTGAGGATATGTGGGATTTCACAGAAGAACTGGTCCAGGGCATTGCCATGGCACAGGGGCAGGGAAAATGTATTGGCTGTGTGCAGCAGTGAATAGAGAAAAGCACTGGCCCAGGCAGCTGCTGCCATGTGGGCACAAGCTCTGCTGCCCAGGAGGGTCCTGTAGTGCAGGGGTTTGCAGATGGACACGTAGCGATCAGAGCACATGATGGTCAGAAGAAAATACTCTGTTGACATAAAGAAAAAAAAGAAGAAAACTTGTGCAGCACATCCTTCATAGGAGATGTTCCTGGTGTCCCAGAGGGAATTGTGCATGGCTTTGGGCACAGTGGTGCAGATGCAGCCCAGGTCAGTGAGGGCCAGGTTGAGCAGGAAGAAGAACATGGGGGTGTGCAGGTGGTGGCCGCAGGCTACGGCGCTGATGATGAGGCCGTTGGCCAGGAGGGCAGCCAGGGAGATGCCCAGGAAGAGGCAGAAGTGCAGGAGCTGCAGCTGCAGCGTGTCTGCTAATGGCAGCAGGAGGAAGTGGCTGATGGAGCTGTTGTTGGACATTTGCTGTGTCTTGCCATAATGGTCTGTAAGAAAAGCAATTATGGAATAGTTTGGTTTGGAGAGACTAAGTATCCCAGCCCAGCTTGGGGGCCCCTTTCTCCCCACTGCCTGACCAGGGCTCTGCTGCCTGGAGCTGTCCCTGCCAGCAGCTGCTTCCCTGTGGGGAAGGAGCCCTCCAACTTCTACCAGAGCCCAGCCCAGCCCTGGGGGCTCAGCTATGCTCTGTAGACCCCTCCCAGTACAGGGCGCTGCCCACGGCCAGCTCTGTCCTTGCAGGCTCTGTTGGCAACATCACAGCAGCCTTGAGCTGGCTGGAAAAGACACAGTGATGCTCCCTATAAGGGACCTTGTGATGATATCTGTCACTGACTACTTTATTGAGATTTGAGAGAATTTTTTATAATTTTTCTCATTCTGAACCGAGAGATGAATATCAGTGTGCAATTTCCATCCAGGCAACTGAGAGCAGTAGATTAAATAGCAGGATTTTCACTTTTATGCAGCCCCTGATTTTCTGTGCTCCCTGTATAGTCTAAATTAAAAATGTTCTGCAGTAAATGTCATGCTGGGAGAAGTCTTGAACAATGCAGCATCCTAACCACACAAGGAGAACACTTCCAGGCCATACGAGCTCTTTCCTTCCACCCAGACCTTGTTCCCCAGTGCTGTCAGCAGCTCCCAGGGCTGGCTGAGAGCTGTCCCTGGCAGGCAGCAGAGTCCCTGCCCCAGCACAGCACCCTGGGCTGCAGGACCCTGTTCTGCAGGACAGCCCTGGGCACCCCTGGCTGCTCTAGACAAGAGAGAATCAGAGAATGTACTCACAGAGTCTGTAGGCATTGGGATGTTCCAGCTTTAGGAGATCACTCCAGGAGCTGCAGCTGCCTTGTCCTGCAGCCAGAGGCTTCCTGTGTCAAGGGCTGGGAGTGATTCTGCCCCAGCCACTTGTGAGCATCTTCCCAGAAACAGCTGATTGAAGATCTCTGTCTCTGTGCTGTGCCCGGGGTGGCTGCAGGCAGTGCCCCAGCCCTGCTGGGCTCTGAGAAAAGCTGCTCAGCAAGAGAAATGTGGTTTTGAAGCTCTTCTTGTTTGCTCAGGTGACCCTCTGCACCAGGAGCCCAGCCCAGCTCAGCAGCACACACACAGCACAATGACTTTAATGACCCCCTTGGGGGGTTGTGCTGAGACCCTGAACATCAGTCCCTGAGAGGGAGGTGTAGAAAACTCTCAAGGATTCCAAGACAGATTAAAACTCCAAAGTTGCTTGAAGTTTTAATGGGACCCACTGAGGAACAGAAGTGTGGAAGTGTCCCCATGTTCCAGTCAGAGGAGGAAATTGTAGGCAGAGCTGACAGGTGGGGACAAAGAGAAGCCAAGTCGTGGTGCCCTGGGGCACAGCAGGGTCTGTGCCACCAAGGGCTGTGAGGAGACACCTTGTCCTGAGCCACTGGGGCCTCCTGGCACAGCCCCAGCAAGGCTGGGCACTGTCACCCATTGTGCTGCCCTCAGCATCCCCCCCACATCCCAGTGGCCTCAGGGATCTGGTGGGACCAGTCCCTGGAGAGCCTTGGTCAGGAATTGCCCTGGGGGCTCCTTCATGCTCCCAGGGACTGCAGGTTTTTTAAAGGACTTTGGGTTTTGCTTTTGCCTTGGAGTCTCTGAGAGCTTTGTGCAATCATGGCCTCCAATTACCTCCTTTAATTAGTCCCTTGAGAGCTTTTGTCAGTAACAAAACTCAATGGGGCTCATTACTGCTTCAAGGCACTCAGGGTTAATTTAAGTTCTACTTTTTGACACTGAGTCTCTGAGCGCTTCGTGCAATCATGGTCTCCAATTATCTGCTTAATCAGCCCCTTGAGAGCCTTTGTCAGTAATGATATTCAGTGGGGCTCAGTAATGTTTCAAGGTACTCCATTTTTTTTAGGTACTTGGAGTTTCCCATTTGACACCAACTCTTTAAGTTGTTTATGCAGTCATGGCCACAATTATCTGCTTTAAGGAGTCCCTTGAGAGCTTTGTATTGATGCACACTGGGGCTCATTAATACTTTGAGATACTCAAGGTTTTAAAGGTACCTAGGATATTCCTTTCCTCTCTGACTCTCTGAGAGGTTTTTGGGCAATCCTGGACTCCAATTTTCTCCTTCAAGGAGTTCATGAGGAGCCTGTGTTGGGGATGGACATCAGTGGGTCCCATTAATGCTATGAGACACTTTGAGTTTTTCTTCTGACTTTGACTCCTGGAAAGGTTTGTGCTCCTCTCAGGCCCTGAGGTTCAAGGGCTCAGCACCAAATGCTCCATGGGGCTCATTGGGATCAAGCAAGTCCTGACAAACCATGGCTCTGCCTTGAATTCCCTCTGGTCTGGTGCAGTTCATTAGGAAGGTTTCCTAATAGAGTTAAGGAGAAATATTTCAAAGAGCTTCTAAGAAATGCACATTCCTATTTTAATGGATGTCTTTTATTTCTGTTCACTTTAGAGCAGAGGTGATTGCAGCATTCTGTGATTGGTGTTCATCCAGGGTCTCTCCTCAGGAGGTCTGGTCAGATCAGAGAAGCTGTGCCTTGAGATCTGACCCAGTTTGGACAACCTTCCTGCACATTCCCCAACCTCCTCCTGATTGACCACACTCACCTGGGGCCTGCTTTGTTTGGAGAACATGCTGCACACAGCCAAAAAGAAGTTTCCCCCCTTTTTTTCCCTCTCTTTTTTAAGCAATTTAAAACTCTTGAATTTTCTCATTCAAAAAAGACACTTTCAATTAGTGTGGCAGCCGAAGCTGGAGGAGGTTCCCCTTTCCCAAGGCAGAACCATGAAAGGAATTTTTTAGACCTTTGGGCTCCTTGATTCCACAAGGCCTTTTTTATCACCATGGACTCTTGGTTCTGTGAGGCTCTGTAGTGTCACAATGGATATTTGCTTCCATGGGGTCGCACAGTGTCACAATGCTCTTTTTGGTTCTATGAGGTTCTGTGCTGTCACAATGGAGATTTTGTCCATGGGGCCCCACAGTGTCACAATGATATTTTTGCTTCCATGAGACCTTGATCTGTCACATTGACTTTTGGTTCCTTGAGATTCTGTACTCTCAACAATGGTCTTAGTGTCACAACAAACCCTTGGTTCCATGAGATTCTTGAGTGTCATAATGGAATCCTTGGTTCCATGTAGCCCCACAGTGTCACCATGGTCTCCTTGGTTCCACAATGCCATTCAGTGTCACAGTGACCCATAGGTTTCATGAAGCCCCACAATGTCACAGTGGACCTTTGGTTCCATGAGTTTTCCCCAATGTCACAAGAGTCTTCTTGGATTCACAGTGTCAAAATGGTTCCTTGGCTTCACACAGCCCCGCTGTGTCACAATGAACTCTTGGTTCCATTAAACCTTACAGTGTCACAGGGATTTCCTTGGTTCCGTGAGGTTCTGTAGTGTCACAATGGATGTTCGTTTCCAGGTAACCCACAGGGTCACAGTGGTCCCTTTTTCCTGTGGCACCCAGCAGAATACCTCACTGGCAGGGCCAAATGCCTGGGAAGAAAGAGGAGAAGCAGACATTTTGAGTCATGGTTTTTGTCTTCCCAGGTCACAGTGCTGTGGGCTGGGGCCCTGCTGTCCTGGAGATGGCTGAACAGCGGCCTGCCTATGGAAGGGGGAAGAGACAACAACCTCTGTCCATGGAAGTACAACAGCAGAGAGGTCAGGCTTGAGAGGAATGTTGCATTTGTCTTTGCAAACAAGTTGTAGATCTGTTGGTAGATAGAATTAGCACTGAGAGATAAAAAATCAATGAGAGGCATTCCACTGATTGATGAATGGGAAAAGAGATTTGCCATTACAAAAAAAACTGTAGGTTTGCTGGTAAATGAAATTGGATATCAGAAGAAGAAGCAATGGTGGGGGGGTGGGGAAGTGGGGATGGAAACTATGAATTCTGTAAGAATTAAAAATTAAAAGGGAGGGTTATACATTAGAGAAGAATCTCAGGCATCAGGTGTTCCGGAAAGTCTGGGCTTCTCAAGTAGCTCAGCCATTGGGGAAAGAGAGAGGGAAATGCAGCCAGGAAAAGAGGATAAAAAGGAGGCTGCCTCCTCCAAAAATTTGAGAGATCCCAGGGGAATGCCCCATGGCCTCTCCCTTTATTTGAATAAAACAAAAAGGACTCCTCTGTCTCCTTTTTGGACATAAACCTCTGGTGTTTGTGGGTTCATTTTCCTTACAGTCTGAAAGCTGGGCTTAAAAGACTGTCACCAGCACAGGAAACATCAATCTGAGAGGAAAGATGTGTGCTAATGTCTTTACAAATCATTTGATGGGTGAAGGGATGGGCGTTAAGACCTTTGAAATGGGTCGTAACGTTTCTACTGACTTTGGGCAGCAGGTTTGTTACCAGGCCCAGACAGCTTGGCTCCTGAAACAGACAAGGGTCTGCACAAGGCTGAACTTCTGAAATTTGGGGGGAAATTCCAGATTCAAGGGGGAATATGCGGTACACGGGTTCGGAAGACTGTATCTTCCTAGTACCTTGGGCAGTGGGTAAAGGAAGAGGGCATGCTGTGGCCAGGAGCTTAGGATAAAGGGAGGCTGCACCCTCTGAAAGCTCGAGAGAGAAAGCATGGTGGGCGTGTACCCAGGTGAGCTCTCTCCCTTTATTAGAATAAAGTTGAAGGTGTGCTCTGTCTCCTTTTTGGACATAAAACTGTGGTGTTTAGGGATTTTCCTGACAGTGACAATATGGAATCTCATGGAACCAAGTGTCCACAGTTTCATGGCACAGCCTCATGGAGCACTGGAGACTGTTATGTCACAATGGGAATACATGGAACAATGGCTCCATAGCAACACTGCAGGGCCTCATGGAATGCAAGAGATCCTTGGAAATGGATGGAAGGGAAATTCATGGAACCAAGTGCTCACTGTTTTACAGCAAGGTCTCATGGAATTATGGAGATCATTGTGTTCCAATGGAAACTCATGGCACAAAGGCTCCACTGTGACCCAGAAGGGCCTCATGGAATTTAAGAGATCATTGTGATGCAGTGGAAAGCCATGTAACCAAGGCTCTGTTGGGACAAACCTGGGCCTGATGGAACCAAAGAGACCACTGCGATGAAATGTAATCTCAGGAAACCTTGGGTCAATTGTCAACACATCAGGCTCTCATAAAACTAAGGAGAACATTGTAACACAATGGATTCTTATGGAACCAAGGCCCCATTGTGACAGCGCAGCCTGATGGAAACCCAGTGCCACTGGGACATGTCCAACCTTGGAGGAAGCAAGTGTCCACTGTGACACAGCACAGCCCCATGGATCACAGGAGAGCACAGTGACACCATGTAATCTTGGGGAACAAAATGTTAATTGTAAACAGAGCAGGGACTCATGGAAGCCAGGAGACCATTGTCATGCTGCACTTTGTCACAATGGGGCCCTGCTGTGTGACTATTCATTTCCCCACAATCTGCTGGGTCCCATGAGACCCCAGTGTGTCTCAATGTCTCCTTGCTTCCACAAGCCATGGCACGGTCCCAATTGCCCCTGGGTTCTATGAGGCCATGCTATTTTCAGAATTGACTCTTTCTTCCATGAGATTCCATCGCATCACAACGATCCCCATGTTTCCATGAGGCTGTGCTGTGTCACAAAGGACACTTGATTCCACAAGAGTTGGCAGTGTCCCAATGGCAAAAGGGTTCCAGGAGGCCGTGCCGTGTCTCAATTGACTGTTGCTTCCATGAGATTCCATTGTGACATAGAGCTCTCCCATACCCCATGAGGCCTTGATCTGCCAAAATGGTGTCTTGTTTCTACTATACCTGTCCAAATTTCCCTGGCCCTTGTGGTCCATCTGGCCCCTCTCTGTCAGAATTGACCTTTGATTCCATTGCATTACAACACTCCCTATGTTTCCATGATCTGCCCTGTGTCTCAACGGACACTGGATTCCATAAGAGCTGGCAGTGTCCCAGTGGCTCTTGTCTCCTATTTGGCTCCACTTTGTCAAAATAAAGCCTTGGTTTCTAGAGATTTCACTGTGTCACAATGTTCTCCTTAGTTTCCTGAGAATCTGATGTGGTGACAATTGACCCTTGGTTCCCTGAGATTCGATTGCATCACAGAGGTCTCCTTGGTTTCATAAAGACCAGGTTTGTCACAATGGTTGTAGGATATTCCATTGCAACACTCTATATGGCTGCAATGTGAAAGAATGGACACTTGGTTTCATGGGATTCCATAACAATGATCTCTTGCTTTCCATTAGTCACAGTTCTTTCAAAGTGGACACTTGCTTACACCAGCCCTGCATATGTCCCATTGGCACCTGGTTTCCATCAGGCCCTGCTGTCTTGACAATTTACCTGTTGTTTCAGAACATCCCATTGCTTCACAATGGTCTCCTTGGTCCCATGAGGCCCCTCTGTGTCACAATGCAGCCTTGGGTTCTTGACATCCCATTGCATCACAGAGGTCTCCTGTGTTCCATTACGCCCAGTGTGTCACAATGGACACTTGGTTCCATGAGCAGTGTCCCAGTGGCACTTGTGTTCTATGGCACACTGCTGTGTTACACCTGACAGTTTGTTCCATGAGATTTCATGGAGTCACAATGGTCACTTGGTTCAATGGGGCCCCTCTGTGTCTCATGGCCCTTTGCTTCCATGAGCCATGGTATGGTCCTACTTGTATCTGGGTTCCTTAAGGCCACAATTGACACTTGCTTCCATGAGATTTAATTGCATGGCAATTGTCCCCATGTTTTCATGAGGCTGTGCTGTGTCACATGGACACTGTGTTCTACATGCCCTGGTGATCTACCAAAATAAGAGTATTGGTCTAATACCGATACTCAACTGTGATGGACAAAACACTCTTTAACAATTTAAAATTAGAAAGTGTATGTTTATTCAGGGCAGGGCAGTAGCGTGTGGTAATCCTCTAATACTCACTGCAAAATCACAGGTGATCAGAGAGTCTATTTATTGACAAAGGACTTAAACAAATGCATATTCATAATAACAGCCCCTTCCATCCCCACTTCCTATGGTAATTATCTTGAATAGCTATTAAGCATGAATGATTGACTTCTAAATTAAGTCTGAGGTCTTTTTTTGTGGGGAGCAGTCTTAAAAGGAGGAAGTAAGGCAAGTCTTCCTTGCCCTGAACTCTCAACCTTTTCTATCAATGACAGTACAAATGATTTCTGGGGATAGTCCAATTCTTTAAAGAATGGGTTTCTGCTTGCATTGTCTATGTTTCTTTGGGTCTGCTTACTAGTTTCATCTTTTCCATTGTAAGCACAGATGAGAGAACATAAGATGATAGACAATCATTTATTTAAGATTCAGATAACTACCTCAAGCCAGGTTTTCTTTCTAACTTTTATTTATTTTCAGCAATGTCTATCATCAATTTACTTTTTAATTAATTCTAGTAAACAGCTAACTTTTAACTAAAATCCTAATATTTCTAAGATTAGTGTTTCATTCCCCACTTCTTCTTTGAAATGAATAATTTATTTTACTCAATATGGGGATTTCTCTTCATCTATCTAAGACACATGGCAGTGATCTCTTAAGACCAAGTCATACGCCTTTGATAGCGATGCTAAGTCTGCCACTTGTAGTATTTTCCTGTTGGGGGTTGAATGTATTTCTATTACTGTGTCAATTTAAAGAATTTTTCCCATTATCATGCTAACGGAGTTTGCCGGGTTACACCCAGGATCTTTGACGACTCTAGAAGGGGTAGGTGGGAGTGGCTTCTGGAGGGGTTACTCATGTTTCCGGCAAGTGGAGCCCAGAGGAGGAACCCCCCCTCCCCCCTCCCCATCTCCAGCCACGCGGCCAAACACAGGAGAGCCAGAGGGTCTGCGATCACCTGCCCTGCATCTCCCTGCTACAGCCTCCTACCTCTGAGGACACAGCTGACCACCTGTCAAGGTGTGCCTAGAGGGTTTGCCAATTTTAAATATTTAATTTCCTTTAGAGATAGGATTTAGGAGTAAAGACAATGCTGTCTTAAAAAATGGTACAAGAAGAAATTTATTAATAGCACCTAAAAAAAAAAAAAAATATTCAGAAATAAGATTCTTAGATTATTCCCTCCTCCCTTTATTCCACATTTCTTACCAACCATATACAGAGAACACTTCAGTCAGTTATCCACTCAAATAATAATTTCAGTTCACTTAAGAGAGAAAAGTTCCTTTTTCTGCTTTAGACTTAGGAGGTGTCTTCACCTTCAGAGTCTGCATCTGCCGGTGACATACAGAACAATGAATTTTCCTCTCATTCCCACAGTCCTTCCAGAGCCCTCTTATGGGTTACGATGCACACGTGGGGTACTACTTTTAAAGGCAGGCTGGTGAAAAACAAAATCCTCGTCATCATCTTCTTTATCAAATGTCTCTGTTCATGTTCCAGTTCTAAAACAGAGAGCTCAATTTCCCGAGGAAAAAAAAAGTCTTTCTCTCAAGCACACATCCTCCCCAAGTATATTTCACAGTTTAAAGGAAATTTAGTGATGTCACAATCCCCTCATAGACCCACATAAAAGGTTTTCAGCTACTTATCAATTGCATATTTCCAATCTCTTCCCGTCAGGAACTTTATCTTCACTTTGCTGACCTCTGTAGTCTCCATGCTTTATTTCTTCTCATTTAGGGGCGCTCAGGAGATCAAGAACCTTATTTAGGCATTAAGAAGTTAAAATTGTATCTAGATCATGAAAAACCCATGCGGTCAGCTGGAGGCCTCTTCTAGCACGTGGAGAGCCGAGCTGAGCTGAGCTGGGGCCTCTGCAGAGCCGATGCTGAGCCGGGCCCCTGGTAGAACTGGTGCTGGGCCGAGATGTCAAGCCAGGCCCCAGACCAAGCCTGGAGCTGGGCCGGCACCCTGGCCGGGGACCCCCGCTTCTCTGGAGGCCAGAAGCCGAAAAAGCCCCCCAGCACTTGATCCACTGTGATTTGTGAAAGCGAAATAACTTTGCATTGGTTTCCCGAGCTGTCCATCACCAAATCAGCTCTCTGCTTGGTTCCAACAGCTCACAGGAGAAGCCCCCAGAGACGGGACAGGCCCCTCCATTCCTGGTACATGTGGAACTTCTCCTGAGGGGAAATCACCCTTCCTGCCAAGCACGTGAAACCAACACACCACCGGAACCCAAACAGTGAGTGAGGAGCTTCCCTCTCCAGCCTGCTCCAATCTGAGACCAGAGTGGCCACTGCTGCCCTCTCCCACCTCCTCTACCGCCCACTTCTCTGCTGCTGCTGGGCTTTGCTCTGTCTGCAGGACTGGGACTGAGTGCAGAGAGAGCGTGCATGCAGCTAAAGGAAGGACTGGAACCGAGTTATCTGGTCTGTTTTGTTGGTAATGTTAACAACTTATGTTGTTTCTGCTTGTACGGTTAGATGTATTAGTAAAAGAGCTGTTATTCCTAATCCCTATCTCTGCCTCAGAGTTCTTGATTCAAACAATTATAATACTTGGGGGGAATAAAATTAAAGTCTCTGTTTCAAAGGAAAATTTCTGCCTTTGTCGGCAGACACCTGTCCTTTAAACCAGGACACTTCCAATTCCCAAGAAGTACAGCAATAGACAAAAACTTACACTAACTAAAATAAGCAGCAAAGTGATTGGGTGAATTAAGGAATTAAGCAAACCGGTTGCAGTTGATGACCATCCAAATAGCACATCCCACCAATGATGAGACAGATGTTCTTCAACTCATTTAAAAACTCCTTTTATGGTCTCCATGTTAAGGTGTATCATGATCAAAATCCTTTTACCTCATCTTGAATCTCTTTCAAAATTTTTCTTCATTCCTGGTGTTTCAGTAGCTGAGTGACTAGGTTAAATTCATACCCATAGGCGCAGGCAATATTTCTTCACAGTAACCAGTTTTGCCTTTATGTACTGATGTGATATTACAGGTGCTCAATAGGAAAAGTTGCATCCTTTGATTTTAGCAAAATTGCAAACACATAAATTGAATTGAGTTTCATTCACGATTTGATCGTCTATCATTATGGTGGGACATTCTGTTCTGAGACAGACACAGCCTTGTCCTATATACACAAGTAAAGTTGTCTGGTTGGTTAGATGCATTTCAAAGTGACAAATGCTTTGGTCTGTGTCTAAGCAAGTATCTTTGTCATTTTCCAAAGTTCCCTCACATATATATCCTAATTGTTTCTTCATAGAACAGGGCTCTAGGTTAATGGTCTGCCATTTTCCTTAAATTTCTCATGCCCACATTCTACGTTCAGAAGGATACAGTAGAGTCCCTTCATGATTTAATCCTAGAGTGACTATTAGATGTATTAAGCTCACAGATGCATTATGTATAGTTAAAACAAAAGCTGTTACTTAATTTGTCTCAGGGCCATAGATAAAATTGACCAAAACCCACCAAGACTGAAGCTCTCTTTCCATTTCAGAGACATTATCCCAAACAATTTTGTGAATTTCAGAAGGGAATATCCCTTCCTCACCTTCCCTGATAACTATGGCAGCTGCTGACTGCATCCACATTTGTGCTTGAGTACATCCAAGAGCCAGAGAAATGTTTTCACTAGCTGTGCCTAGGGCTTTAATTATTACCTCATGGTCTGTCTCTTCTATATTTTCTCATTTTGGTAATATTTTAGTGAGTTTCCAATGATTGTAACCTAGTGCTAACAAAGAAAATTGCAAAGATTGCTGTAATTCAACTTAATCGCTTCCCATCACAGTCAATTTGTTCATTAACACAATTTGTTCATTGTATTTAAAACTCCCAATCCTGTTCCTAATAACCCAGTGATGTCTCTCTTTTTATTAAAACTAGAGTGCATATGGTTTTGAAACCAGTTTGTCTATTCCGTAAAAGGAGCTTTGACAAATGGGGCACATTCTGGCCAAAAGCCAGAAGCATTTACTTGCATTCCCATTTCTACTTGCTTAAGAGACCATTCTTGGCTTAGTTAGCAGTCTCTGAATTTCTGTTTTCTTGACAGCATATAGTCCAATCTTAGAAATTATGGGAATTGTAGGTTGCTTCATTTCCTCTGAAATAATTGGAGTTTGGATTGTTACAGCCCGCTCTGACACTGGTGGGGTAGATTTGGCTTTGATTTTGTGAAATTGAAACTCAATGCAATATTGAGTAACATTAAAATCAAGATCAAACCCTTTTGCTGCACATCCTTCAATTTTAAGTCTAAATTCAGGACACGTGGTCAAGCATTTGTCGCAGCAAATCTAGGGCCAACTTGGATGAGTTCCATGGGTTGATGGTGAGCCTCATGGAACCTATCTTGTCTAAATGCATATTCAGATTCCAAAACATTCCTCTCTTCCCACATATTTGAATTTGTGACCTTTAACATTTTGCTCAAAGCCCTATGAGAGTAGGGATCATAAACTTTCCCTTGGCATTAATAAATCTCGGTTACATTGCACTGATGTGGTGTTGCTTTGACTCTTATTATAGGCATGGCAATGACCACAAGGGTCACAATCATTTGCATTATGTCCATGGTAGCTGTAAGTCCATTACTTGCTGTTCTTGGTGAATTTCAGCTTCAGGTCTCCATTATCTGGTGCAATTTTTCAAATTTCTTCAGGAGACTTCTTCACTTGGAAGTGATGGATCCACACCTTCTGTTCCTTGATCTTGACTGCTGTGAAGGTGGTGAGGAGGACCTGGAATGGTCTTTCCCATTGTGATTCTAAAGTCTTCTTTGCAAAACACTTAACATATACACAATCCCCAGGTGGTACACCATGTACTGGCCCATCTAATTCTCTGCTTTGGGCCCCAGCCACATATTTTCCAATTTCTCTAAGTTGTTTATTTAGGGCCACCATGTATTTGTGTAGATTTTGTTCCTCTACTTGAATGGGTGCTATTCCTTCTTGGACTGCCTATGGTCTCCCATACAATATTTCAAAAGGGCTTAATTTCCCTTTTGTTCTTGGTTTTGTTCTAATTCGTACTAATGCCAGTGGAAGAGCCTGGGGCCAAGGCAAATTTGTCTCTTGTCCCAGCCTAACAATTTGTTGTTTGATCATATGGTTCATTTTCTCTACTTGGCCACTGGATTGAGGGTGATATGGAGTATGCAATTCCCAATTTATTCCCAAGTGGTGTCTAATTTGCTGTACAATTTTTGAGATAAAATATGGCCCTCTATCAGAAGATATAGCAGCTGGGACTCCAAAATGTGGTATTATTTCTTGTAACAATGCCTTTGTCACCTGTCGTACCTTAGCTGTTACGGTAGACAAGGCTTCTGGCCATCCTGAAAAGGTATCTGTTAACACTAATAAGTAACGATACCCCCCTTTTCCTGGGCAATTTTGTAAAATCCATTTGCCATTGCTGCCCAGGTCCACAGCCCTACCCAATTTGTCCAACTTCAGGCTTTGGAATGTTTTTAGGATTAGTTCGGAGGCAAAGACCACACTAACAAGTTACTTGTGTAACTGTGCCTTGTAATTTTCTAGCCAGAATTCCATCCTTAAATAATTGTACAAGGCATCCATTATCCAATGTGTTTTCTCATGTTCTTTTAGCACTAGTGACCACAACAAGTAAGAAGGTACTACAACTTTTCCTTCTTTGGTTACAGCCCAGCCTTCCTGGTTATAAGTTGCTTCTTCTTCCTTAAAAAGTGTTTTTATCTTTTCTGTTATATACAGGCTTACCTTCAATAGAGATCTTCCATCTGGAATTAATGCTGCCTCAACTGTTTCATTGGGTACCTCACCTTTGTCTGCGTCTTTTGCCTCTCTGTCCGCCAGCATATTTCCTTCTTCCAATTCTGAACTCACTTTTTGGTGTGCCCTGATGTGCATAATAGCTACCTTTTCAGATAACTGAACTTCATCTAATAGTTTTAGTATTTCTTGGGCATGTTTAATATTTTTCCCTTGTGAGTTCAGCAGTCCTCTTTCTTTCCAAATTGCTCCATGTGCATGAACCACTCCAACTGCATACCTTGAGTCTGTATAAATGTTGATTTCTTTTCCTTCTGCCAGCTCTAAGGCCCGGGTTAAGGCGATTATTTTCAGCTTTTTGTGCAGAGGTGTTTGTTGGCAATGGTCCAGACTCTATTACCTCTCTGCTTGTGGTAACTGCATACCCAGCATGTCTTTTTCTACTGATGATATAGCTGCTCCTATCAGTGAACCAGCTCTCAGTGTCCTCGAGAGGGGTGTCCTTCAGATCTGGGTGAATGGTGTAGGTGGCTTCAATGGTCTCCAGGCAGTTGTGGGTCACTGGTTCTCCCATGCTCCAGGTGAGGGAAGAAGCTGGGTTCACAATGTTAGTTACCACAATTTCAACATCATCTTGTTCTACCAGTATGGCCTGGTACTTCAGAAATCTTTGTGGGGAAAGCCAATGTCCCCCTTTTGCCTCTCGGACTGCAGACACTGTGTGGGATACTAGCATGGTCTTCTTCTGGCCTAGGGTGAATTTGAGTGCCTCTTGTATGTTCACTGCTACTGCTGCAGCAGCTCTGAGGCACCCTGGCCACCCCTTGGCTGCCGTGTCCAGCTGTTTGGAGAGGTAGGCTACTGCCCTCTGGTACAGCCCCAGGTTCTGTGCTAGTACTCCCAGAGCAATCCCTTCTTTTGGGGTTCTCCCATTTAAATGCAAAAATTTTCTGGCTGGCTTCATGGAGTGGGAGGCAAAAGAAAGATTCCTTCAAATCTAGAACAGTAAATTAGGTTAGTTCAGGTGTTAAAAGAGTTAACAAGGTGTAGGGATTAGCAACCACTGGGTATAAGTCTTCAGTTATTTTATTAACAGCTCTTAAATCTGGTACTAACCTGTATATCCATCAGGCTTTTTCAAGGGCAAAATAGGAGTATTAAAATCAGATTTACACTCCTTCAATAGTCCTATTTGCAAGAAGTTTTCTATGATTGGGCTAATTCTTTCTCTGTCTTCCCTTTTCAAGGGATATTTTTTGACCCTTACAGATTGTTCTCCTTCTTTAAGCCAAATTTGTACTGGTAGAGCATTCTTTGCTCTCCCTGGTATATTATAGGCCCACACTCCAGGGAATACTTGATTTTTTATTTTCTTAAAAATTTTTTCTTCTTAATTTTTAATTTCAATTTTTTTGTTAGCATTAAGCTTAACAATTTCAGATATTGTTGGTCTTTTACCTCCAAACAAATTTCCCCATTGTTAAATATTATTTTTGCTTCCAGCTGCTCTAGCAGATCCCTGCCCAAAAGTGCAGATGGAGCTTTAGGCATATGCAAAAATTGATGAATCCCCCACTGTTTTCCCAGCTTATACTTTAATGGTTTGCAAAAATATGCTTTTTCAGATTGGCCAGTTGCTCCCTTTACTACAACATAATCATTTGTTATAGGTATCAGGGCCTCATTTAGCACCAAATATGTTGCTCCTGTGTCTACTAAAAATTCCACTTCTTTTTCATTTTTCCGTAGTTTGATTATATCCA
Organism: Erithacus rubecula; assembly: GCF_903797595.1. Classification (NCBI taxonomy): domain Eukaryota; kingdom Metazoa; phylum Chordata; class Aves; order Passeriformes; family Muscicapidae; genus Erithacus; species Erithacus rubecula. The sequence goes on from NW_027636301.1 coordinate 482,152, forward strand.
GAGGGTCCTCTAGGGTAGGGCCCTCTGGTCCCCTTCAGTCTTCCTTAACGTGAGCCACCACCCCCTCCCCTTTTCGGTCACCTTTCCTTTGTTCATCACCCCTTCTTAATTCTGGACACTGGTTTTTCCAGTGTCCAAATATCTTGCAAAATGCATATTGGTTTTTTTCCAGTCGTGGTGGTCCTTGTTTTGGGGGACCATGCTCATGTTTCCCTTTTACATTTTCCTGTATTATTGCTACTAGTTTCTTTGTCCCTGGTTTACACCCCTCCTCCCGATTGCTGAAAACTCTCCATGCCTCATCTAACAAAGTCTCCAAATTCTGACTTGCTGGGCCCCGCATCTTCTGGAGCTTCCTCCTGATGTCACCTGTAGATTGCCCTAAAAACAAGTTTACCAATTGTTGTATTCCCTCATCAGATTCAGGATCCAGGGTGGTGTGCCGACACATTGTCTGTCACAATTGGTTTAGAAATTCATAAGGAGTTTGAGAGGAATTTTGTTTAATAGCATAAAGGGTTGACCAGTTTATAGTTCTAGGAATTGCTCTCTCCAGTCCTTTTATTATTAATTCCTGATATTTTGGTAGCTGTGCTCTTCCCTCTGGCCTATTAGCATTCCAACCTGGGTCCTGAAGGGGAAATACATCCTCAACATCATCTTGTATTATTCTACAATCATCCTCAGCCAGATCTTTAGCCACTTTTAAAACCATCTGCCTCTCTGATTCTGTTAAGGAATCAAGTAGTATTTGAATGTCTGTCCAATCAGGCCTATGTTGTTTAACCATAAATTTCATCCTTTTAGCAACACTTAGTGGGTCAACCCAACGATTTGTAACAATCTTTTCCCAGGAATCTAAATCCCAGGCAGTAAAGGGGACTCTGACTAACATAGTCTCCCCTTCAGAGGTGACTGTTTCCCTTAAAGGGGCTTGTATGGTGTCTCTCTGTTTTCTTCGGGTTCTTGATGCTATAGGACTCTGTGGGGGGTGTTCTTCCTCCTCACTATCACTGGAGGGTAAGGGTGGATACAGTCGGGTTGGCTCCTGTGGCTCGGGAGTGGGAGGGGAGATTCCCATATTAAATACTGTTCTCTCAAGTGAGGATGAAGCAGGGGATGAAGCAGGGGTAAAACCTGAAGTTGATGGCAATTTCAAATCTACTTCCCCTACCACTCTCCCCCTTCCTTGTCTTTTAGGGGGTGGTCTGAGCAATTCCCCTGTCTCCTCTTCCTGAGTTTCTATACAATATACCTTGTCAGGATGTGTACACCTTTGATTTATTGAGCATGTGCTGCAACACCTCCAGAGTTTTTTCTTATTAGCTTTATTATCTTTCTCGAGAGCAAACACTAAAGGGTCAGAGGGTGGTCTAATTCCACAAGCCCTTTGCCACTCAGGGTGATTCCTAATAGTGAAAACATGTCAGCGTCAGGAACTTCATACCACTTCTGCTCATGCCTAAGGAAAAACATCAGCTGTACCAAAGTGTTATAGTCCAACGTCCCTGATGGGGGCCACTTCCCCCCCTCCTCAAGTTTATAAAGTGGCCACCACTGTGTGCACAACTTAATAAGCTCTCTTTTAGTTTCTGTATCCCTATGATCTACCAGCTCCTTCCAATATGCCAAAACACATCCCAAAGGACTACCTTTAGGAACCTCTTTGCTTTCACTTGCCCCCATACTGAAAATTCCTTTTTCTCTCAATACCTTTTAACCTTATCCTAGCTCCAGAGCTTCCCCTAGTAGTAACTTGGAACAAAGATCTTCCACTTTTATCTGACCCACAATTTACAACAAACTACACAGTGAAGCACAACTCAGGGGTTACACTCACAAACCTTTGTTGGACAGAAAAATTCCTTTGTCTTGGGATCCCCCTCCCTGAAACTTATATCCAGCAAAGGAAAAGGGAAGGGATAAAAGCAGCCAACAAAATAAAGAGTTAACAGTAAAAGCCAATGAACCAAATCACTTAAAATAACTCAAAAAGACACACATCACACTTTGGCCAAAACACTTTTTTTTTTTTTTTTTTTTTTTTTTTTTTTTCTGTGGTGCAGGAAGAAAGCAGCTTCGGTCTCATGTCACAGCCTCACCCCTTTGCACTTAAAAACTCACTACACTTAGTCAAAACACCACTTCTCATACTAACAATTTTAAAGCTTAAAATACACACAACTTACAAACACAAAACCTTTGCCAACACACTCCCAAAAGCACACAAACAAAAACACGTACAGCCCGCCACTGACCCACAATTCACGCACACAAAGCTCACAAAAACAAGCTGCACACTCAAACACACACATACATTCAGCACACCCAAACTGTGATCAAGCCCACAAAAGGAGTCACCACAAACCGATGCCTGCAAGCTTGGTGACCCAGACTGGAAATTACCTCCACACCACCTTTAAACCACAAATCAAACTGGAGCCACCACTGCTCCAGTACCACAGCAACACTGGCAATGCTGTTATTGCCACTGCCCGAGCTCTGCTGACCCACTGCCGTGTGAGCTCTGCTCCCGGGGCCACGACCGGCCCCCGCTATCCCCCACTGCGGGCAAGAGCTCCTGGAGCTGTTACAGCCCCACCTGGAGCACAAACCACTGCCAAATTCCGTGGAAACTTACAAACAAATCCACTTAGGCTTTTTCACTGTGCGCTCAACGTCTTGCAGTGTCTGACCAGTTTGACTCTCTTACAGGTACCTGTCTATAAGTTTTAAGCATACCTTTTTGTCCGTATCTCTGGCAGTTCTAGTTCTGCTCCCCGCAGTGCTAGTGAGGAAAAGGAGCCCTCTTCCTAGGAAGATCCCAGGTGGGCGCCCTGGAGGGGTCCCGAATCCCCCTGGCCCCTCGGCCAGAGAGAGCAGGGTCCCACCAGATTGGCCAACTGAATTATCAAAATATGAGTATTGGTCTAATACCGATACTCAACTGTGACGGACAGAAGACTCTCTAACAGTTTAAAGTTACAAAGTGTATGCTTATTCAGTGCTGGGCAGCAGCATGAGGTAATCCTCTAATACACACAGCAAAATCACAGGTGATCACAGAGTCTATTTATTGGCAAAGGATTCAAACAAATACATATTCATAATAACAGCCCCTCCCATCCCCCGCTTCCTATAATAATTACCTTGAATAGTTATGAAGCATGCGTGATTGACTTCTTCAATTAAGTCCGGGGTCATTTTTGGGGGGAGGGCTCTTTAAAGGAGGAAGTAAGGCAAGTCTTCCTCACCCTAAACTCTTGTCCTTTTCTATCAATGCAATACAAATGATTTCTCGGGAATAGTCCAATTTTCCAAAGAATGGGTTTCTGGTTGCATTGTCTATTTTCCTTTGGATCTGCTCACTAGTTTCATCTTTTCCCAATGTAAGTGCAGCTGAGCAAACACGAAATGAAAATCAATTATTTAAGTTTCAGATAACTATTCCCTTCTAAGTTTTAATTGCTTTCAGCAAGGTAACTAAAATCCTAATTTTCTAAGATTAGTGTTTCAGATCCTACCATGGGGGATGGAGCTGGAGCAGAGCATGAAGCTCTTCCCACACTCGGGACACTCACAGGGCTTCCCTTAGTGGTGGCTCTGTTGGTGTGGGGTCAAGGTTGAGTTCCTGGAGAAGCTCTTCCCAAACTCAGGAGACTCGTAGGGCCTCTCCCCAGTGTGGATGTGCTGGTGTTTTCTCATGTTGGAGCTGTCCCTAAAGCTCTTCCTACATTCCAAGAAGGTGTAGGGCCGTTCTCCAGTGTGGATCACCTGGTGTTGGTTCAGGACAGAGCTCTGGCTAAACCCCTTCCCACACTCCCCACACTCATAGGGCTTCTCCCCATTGTGGATGCTCTGGTGTTGGATCAGCCTGGATCTGTAGCTGAAATCCTTTCCACATTCCAACCACTTGCGGGGCTTCTCCCCTCCATGAGGCTTCTCCACCAGCTCTGAGCTCTGCCTGGATCTCTGGTCACCTTGCCAGCTCAGGGAGGGTCCTTCATCCTTGAAGCTTCTTGGGCTGGTTTTGCAGCCCCTCCTCATGAGGCATCTCTGGGGCTTTTCCTCCTCCTCCATCCACCCACAGATTGGCAATGAAAAATTCTGAACTGGGGAGAAAAACAAGAGGAGAGGGCCTTGGGATGGGGGTTCCTCTTTGCTCAAGTTCATCTTAGGAAGTCACTGGGCATCTTATGTCTGTAAGAGCTTTCAGAACACCAAGATTCAGCCCAAAAATTCTCCAAACATAAAGGCACAGATGAAAAACTCCCCAAACAGCCAGATTCAGCCAAAATCTCCTGCAAAATATTAAAGATTAAGGCCCCATAAAAAAACAGAGCACCAACATTTTGCCCAGTGAAGCTCAGAAACACCAAGATTCACCTCTGTGAAAATCATGGATCCCTCTCTCCGGTCACCTGCTGCATGTGGGAGGGACAAGGCTCCTGGAGCTGGGGGAGAGGCTGCAGATACAGAGAGGCTTGAAACCTTACTCGGCTGCTCTGGCCCCCCTCAGTCCCCACTGCAGCCGCTCCTGCCACCACAGGGTGGGGGGCCCGGCCTTGGCGCTGCCCCCTCCCACCTCCCCAAATTCCACTCGCGGGGGCGCTGGGGCCTGGGGGGCACAGGTGGGGTCCAGGTGGGGAACACTGGGAGCTGCAGCTCTGCCTGGACACTGCTGAGCCATCAGCGCCTCTCACCACCCGGGGCGGAGGCAGCAAGTGGAGCTGAAGGTGCCTCACCCAGTTTGGGGGATTGGCTCCCTTGGGGGGCAGAGGCTCCGGGCATGGATTGGGTACCCAAGAGTGACAGATCAAGGGGGCTGGGAAGAGCTGGCAGCCAGAGAGCACTGAAAATCTCATCAGTGACTACACTGGGATCTTTGGGGACTAAACATGGCAAGGCACTCATGGAGGGGAAAAAGGGAAAGCCAGGAAGGGCTCCCAACACAAGGGATGACCCCAAAATATCTCTGAAGGGTCCCTTGGGAGCATGTTGAGGGAGTTTGCACATTCTCCCAGAGTTAATCAAGGTAATCAAGGACACGGACACCTAGGGGGCAATAAGGGATGTCCAGAAGGGATTTAGAAAACTCTATTCAGGGGATTAGTGGGAAAGGTGAGCTGGTATGTTTTATTCCACCAGTGTTAGAAGATGTGGGGGATAGGTTTGAAATGCAGGATCTTTTCTTTATTCCTAATTCTGATTGCAATTTACTGAGAAGGGATTTGATGGCTAATTTAGGAATGAAAATTAATGTCATGAAAGGTGATAAACAGGTTAGTTCTGTTGTGCCTTTGTGTCAAATATGTGGCAAGGCTAATACTGAAGTGAACTCAGAAGTGCGGGCACCTCCAGGAAATAGGGGAAATTATATATGGAGCCTCTCCAAAGTACTTTGAAGCAACCATGACAAGTGGTGTCTAAAAGCAATACCCTATTCCAAGGGAGGGAAGGAAGGGCTCACAGCCTGATATTGAATCTCTGCTAAAGGCAGGACTTTTGGAGCCAAGGATCTCTCCCTACAATGCTCCTATGCTGTCCATCAAGAAACTGGATGGATGGACACAAGCTAAATTTTCAAATGTTAGAAAGCAGATTAAGTAAGACTCCCGACCTGGCCCTTCCTCCACACAGGGAAAAAGAATTTTAATTGTATGTGGATGTTAAACAGGGCCATGCCAAAGGAATTCTCATCCTAAAATGTTTAACCCAGTGGCCAGAGTGGACTCATTCTCTTCAGAATTGTGCAGCCACAGCTTTAATAGGACCTGAGGCCCAAAAACTGATGGCAGGAGGATCTATTATTGTTCAAGTCTGTCACCAAGGGAAAGCTTTGAAATCCAAAAGAGCCTCTACATGGATGAGCAGTGCTCAGTGGTTACAGAATAAAACTTGTTCAGTGGCACAGGAGGTTTTAGAATTGAGGACAGGGAAGGGTTTAACCAGCCTCCTGTTTGAACAGCCTGCACAGGGGCTGGGAACAAACCCATGGCTGCATTCAAGTGACAGAGCTCCAGAGCCGGGACAGGAGGGATTGATGAGACATTCCCTGGCCTGAGGGACAAAATGTGTTTATGGATGGGTCAGCAGGGGCAGGAGAAGGGAAAAGAGTTCCAAGACACACTCTGATTAAGGAAAGGGAATTAGACCAAGCGCAGGTCAACGCCCACATGGTCAGCTCAACCAGCGGAGCTGTGTGTGCTTGGAAGAGCCTGGCACTGAAATGCCCTGAGCAGGAAGGATCAAATATCTGCTGGGGACAGCATGGCAGCTAACAGGGTGGCAAAACCAATTCTGACCTCTTCAGCAATCACTGCATCAATTATATAAGGCAGGAACTGAGGGGACACTTGGAGTTTGTCTTCCAAGATAATAAGCAGGATGAGACTCAGTTTCACCAGTGGGCAGGGTTAGCACCAAAGACACAGACACCAACTGAAGGAATTGTGTAATTTATATAACACAAAACTGCAAAGAATCACACAAGGAGAAGCTCAGCAATGCACCCAATCATCACTACCAAAGATTGCACACAGTGATTTAGAAAGATCCATCCCCAGTTCCCCCCAGACTTTGCCATCCCCCAGGTGCACACATCATCTGGGGGAAGCTGTCACAGCCAAGGGCTGCAGAGCCACTCCTGGACACTGGGAATTCCTGCAGGTGCCTCCAGCCACAGGTGAGGCTCCAACCCTGCTGAGAGAGGGCCCAGCTCTGACAGTGCTGAATAAACAAACTGACAGCACTTCTAGAACAGGAACAGCTGGTTTCATTCCCCTCTTGGGTTCCTCCCAAAGCCTGGCCAGGGCTCAAGGAGGAACCAAGGGAGATGACTTTGACCATACACCCCCAAACAAGGCATGTTGGATTCCATGGCCTTGTTTAACTTCTAAATACAGAAAGGTCAATCCATGTTTCACTAATGAGTGCACACATCTATCAGAGTGCTAATGACCATGCATATTTTGCTAATGACTGTATACAAAGATATGCTTTGGTTGGAAGGTTCACCCAGAGGTCACCTTTGGCTCAGGGCCTGTTGTCCAGGCCTTGGCACTTCAGGGATGTGGTTTCATGGTTCCGTGCTGGGATGGACAGTGAACAGCTGGAGTCAATGTGCTCAGAGGTCTTCTCCAACATAAAGGATTAGATAATTCCAGGATTCCATCTGTTGGATTTATCCAGGTCCATGTTGGCAGCATTACTTTGGTCTAAGTCCCCTCTTGCTCAGCTCTTGTGGCTTAAGGCTTCAGCTCTTTTAGCTCCTGGTGCTCAGCTGCTTATGCTGAATGAGATGACTCACAGAGAAGAATACAGTTAATCCAATTCCTTCTGGGACACTGAGAGGGGAGGGTGTGGAACCAGGAGCATTGTTTGGTGCCGCCTTCTCTCTGCCCTTCATACCTTTCAGCACTTTGAACCAGCAAAGATATTTCTCCAAGGATTCAGTGAAGCAGCTGTTCTTGTTGTTCCCAGCTCTGGCTCTTCCCTGTCTCTGACCTTGACAGTGCCCTTTGTTTCCCCTGTGCTCGGTGGCTGCTGCCCAGGATGGTGGAACTGGCACAGATCAAGGGCTCCAGCTCCTCCTTTCTCTGCCCTTGGAGCTGCCTGGGCACAGCTGCCTTTTCCATCTGGAAGGTCCACATGGACAGGGAGTCCCCACCTCTGTTTCCTGCACAACCTCCAGGAGCCCAGGGCTGCCATCTCGAGTCCCTGCTGGCACTGGGGTTTCTCAGGTGCCCCAGGCTGCTGTGACACCACTGCACACAGGAGGGAAGAGTGGCAGGGGCTGTGCTGAAAGTCAGCTCCATGTGCTGCTGCTGCTGCTGTGGGTGTCATTTGTGCAGCCCTGCCCCAGAGTCAGGGATCAGATCCAGGCACTGCTGCTTCCTTGGGATCTGTCACAATTTGGGTGTTGCTGTCAGTGCCAGCAGAAGTGGTGGCTGGAGCAGTGGGTGCTGACAGTGCCCCAAGCCCAAGGGCCAGAGGGGTCCCTGGGCTGGGAGGGAGCTGTCCCTTGTTCTCCCTCTGCCCCACACAGAGCTGGGCTGGGCACAAGTGGGGCAGCATAGTGTAGGATCATGCTGACAGGAAAATGGGCATGTAATAAATGAACCACCCTAAACCTTCTAAATGACGTCATCTCTGTGGATAAAAAAACTGATGTTGCAAGAATAACGAAGGAGCAGAAAGTTGCTGACAAACACAGGGGTGTCATTCTGAGTAAAATGACACTCATGGTATTGTAAGAGATGGTCCAAAGATTCCCTCATCTGCCTCATGACTGTTGTAAGAACAGAGACTAAGAGCCCAGGGACCCCACTCATTTTGGACCTGAGTTCTGGCCTGGCCAAGGCGGATGCTTGCCAAGTGACTGTTTGCAGGTACTTGCTGTTCACCATGGCACACTGCTTTCAATCACTGCACTGATTGGGAGTATCAGACACCTGCTTCTCGGAGCAATGGCTCTCTGACACAATAGTCCATAAATCTCCCCACTCTTGGCTGGAGGACACTTGCTTTGGAAGAGGACTACAAAAAGGTGACTTTCTTGGAGAAACCTCTGAGATCTCCCCATGGACAGAAGACACATCTGTTGGCTGAATACCACAAGGATGTTGTCCCATGTGTTGGCAGCTATTCCCTGTCCCCTCTTTCTCTCTCTCTCTCTTTACATTGTTTTCCTTTATCTCTCCCCTTCTATTGCAAAACTGTGCTGTTGGCACTGAATAAAGGTGCATTAGCATTTACTGTGAATAAACCTTAGTCCCTGTTGTGTGTCTTTTGCACCACAAGGTCAAATGAACCATCACGACTCCTGCCTGTGTTGGCAGATCAAGGCATTTAATTTGGCGTCTGGGACAGGATTTCCTGACAGACAGAAGTGTTGCTGGTTGCGTGTAGTCTGTAACAGGGGAAGGACATCTTGCTCCAGCCACACCTAGCTGGCCACCTCGACAGGGTGAGCCAGACTAGAAAGCAAGGGGGGCATTTCAGATTTCCCGCAAACTGCACATGCCTAGGTGCAAAACACCCCCACACTCACTTGAGGGCTCTGTCTTCAGAAATTCACAAAAGATTTCTTGGCGCAAAATGCAGGACTGTGCTGTTGTTTTTTGTTGTTTATGTGAATTTTGACTGCTTGGTGAAGTGAAGAGACAACCAGAGATTTACACTGAAGGTAGTACCTCCCAAGCAGCTTCAGTCTCTTCACCCACACAGGGAAGCGAGGGGGGAAACACAGTGAATGCTCTGTGTGTGTAACTTAAGTAATCTACCTCTCTGCTGTGGTTTTCCCCTTTCCCTTTATAAAATGACTGAAAATCACAGTGCAAAAGATAAAGTTGCATTTTGCACTCTATTAGCTAAATATAATGCCTTGATACCAAAAGAGTTAATTCGAGTTTTACTGTGCCTATGGACCTTTAGCACAGGAAGAAGGCATACAGGGGCTGCTTTCCCAGCAAGCATGGTTGGAAGACAAGAAGAATTCTGCCTCAAAGGCGTAGTAATAGAAAAAACAAGGACAGAACCTGGGATCTCTGGGTGGATTTCATAGTAATGGGTAAATTGTAATACACATGGAGTGACTAAATATAAGCAACACAGTTGTTGAATGACACGTCCATGTAAGGCTAGGAGTTGTCCCATGTTGGACCTCAGACCTCAATAAATGATGTCTTCTTAAGACTAAATTAGTGTTAAGGAGTCCTACTTTGCTATATTTGAGTTTTGGTGATGGCAGGACCTCACAGAGCCATGGACTCTACTGTGCCACTTTGTAAACTCATGCAGCAAAGGCTCCACTGTGGCACAGTAGAACCTGATGGAACCAAAATCCTTTTTGGCACACTGGGGCTACATGGAATCAGTGGTCCGTGGTGACACTGTAGATCCAAGGAGTCCATTGTGACACTGAGAAACCTCTTGGAACCAAGGGGCCAGTCTGACACAGCAAGGCCTGGTGGAGCCCTGGGTCCACTGAGACACTGTGGAACCTCACAGAGCCAAGGTGACCATGTTATACTCTGGAACCTCATGAAACAAAGGGTTCACGGTGACAATGCAGAACCAGAGAGACTGTTGTTGGCAGTATGAGAGCTCATGGAATCAGAAGTCCATTGTGACACAGCAATGCCTCGTTGAGCCAAAGGTCCATTGTTAAACTATGTGGCTGTTACAATTATGTCAAGGCAGACAAAACTGGCACCAATTAGTACTTTAATACAATCTTCTCATGCTTTCTCTTAGTAAACTTCTTTCAGGCAATTGTGACTTCTTTCCTCTCAGACAGCTCTACACATTACTGACTTTTTCTCTCCTCTCTGCATTACTGGCTGAACCCAAACCTGTCCCTTACCTGGCCACCTAACCCTATCTGTCCCTCACAAAACATTTTCTTACCTTATCTGTCTCTTGCATGACCGCATGTCCCTTACCTCCTCACAGCTCAGCCAGCAGACTCCACATCTCAAGCTCCAACTGCAACTTGCTCTCAACTAGCTAGCCCACTCTTTTATAACACCCACCCTCATTGGATAGGCAAGGCTGTTTCCAGTTCTAGGTAATCACTACAGCTGTAATTCATTAAGGAAAATTGCCTTCTGCACTATGTCTACAAACCATCTTCCCACAAATTCCCCCTTTTATTTAATTAAAGCAAATTGACATTATAACACATTCACATATTTCATTTCAGACTAACAGTTATACAATTGTTTGGGTAACACATCCCAATAAGGACGTATGCTTCAAATCCTAGTTCTCAAACATTCCAAATAGTTTGTCTAGCTTTACTTTGTTTCTTTAAGCAACATCTTACATAAAAGATAATTGTCTGCAGGCAGCAGATTATCTCAGAGTTCTTTTAAATTCATTCTATATTTACCTTTACTCAGAGCCAAGAGTCTTACCTTATTACTTATGTTTCTCCTCACATACAACCAATTGATTCCCATTTCATTACTCAAAGTGAAATTTACAGTAGCTTAACAGCCACATCCAATTGATTCCAATTAATTATTTTCATTCTTTTTTTTCATTGGTTGTTAACTTTCTCATTTTGTTTGGCTTTTATCAGTATAGAACATGAACCTAAGGATTCTCTCTTAGCTAAGAAATAAATACATTTGTAAATTAATCTTGATACATTACCCAGATTCACACAGTACACACCATTAAAGTTCCAGAATCAGAAAGCTGCAATTCATATATACAATATCTATGTTTCATCATCAAATAGACACATTGCACTGAACAATAGAACCATCAGCTCCAGTTTGTCCTGTATCTTATTGCTTTAATTACTTCACTTGTTCTTTCTTCAGCTCAGTTGCTTTCATCAAATTATTTTAACTAATTGTTGTGCAGGAGTAAAATATTTTAATTTGGCACTTAATTCAGCTTTTTGGGCATACAGAAGCAGTTCTTCAGGCTCTACTTAAGGTCTGGGAATCCAGTGTATTGCTCTGGCTCCCCTGGAAGGCTCAAGACCCCCCTGACGGGGTCCCCCAAAGACCCTCGAATGAGACCCAGGTGTCTCAGGGGCTGGATTTAGCTCCTTGGAACAATTTGCCAACATTGAGAGAAGAAATGCAAGCTGCAAAAATAAATAGAGTGTAAATTAGACTGTTAGAATGTAGAATTAGCAGATTTCTAGAATGTTTGTGATAAGGGACAAGTGGCCAAGATGGAGAATTTGGGGTGTGGATACCTCTTCCTCCTTCTTCTCCGTGTCATCCATGCTGGGTGACATGCTAGCACTTTTAGATTGGATGGGAACAGAGCTGGATCATGATACAAGATGGTATTTTATTGGGAGTCATTTGTAAATACCTAGTATGTAATTTAGACTATATAAGGTAATTTTTGCCTCTGCCAGGCAGATTCTGCCTTGAACGTCTGGCGAGCACACCGCTGTTAGCAGGACAAAGCATTCCTGAGATAAGAAACAATAAACAACCACGAAAACCTCTGAGAGCAGCCTCCTGCAGTCTCTCATCGGCCGACATAGGAAAGAGCTGGGGTGCAGACCACCTGCATGTCCCACAGAGGTGATCTCAGGTCTAAGGACACACCTTGGGCTGTGACATTAAGGGAGAGTCACATTTTCAAGCTGAACCTCATACAGCAGTCTCCAGGTGGTAGCCAAATTTGCAGTTGTCTTGTCTCCTTTGAATACCACAACCCATAGCCTTTCTTCAACTTCTTTCCATGCTCTAACACTAAAAGGCAGTACTTTCATCAGCCTTAATACCCTTTCCTTTCCCCCCCCACCCCCCAAAGTTTTTTGTACAGATAAAACAGTCTGTTCCCACTGGCTTACCTGGATAACCACCCCTCTAGGTGTCAAAATCAGTCTGGTCTGGACCTGGCAGTTTCACCGCTGATCTCAGTTTCACTCTCCAGCCATACCTTGTCCTACAGCCCAAGTCCCAATCATCATGTCAGGGTCACCATTACATAGCAATTATGCCAAGACGGACACAACTGGCACCAGCACCAGTCTTTTACTAAAAACTTTACATGCCTTCTTTCAGGCAACTCTCACTCCTTTTCTTACAGGCCACTCCACAAGGCACTGACCCCTTCCCTCCTCTCTGCAAATTTCCTTCTTCCTTCTCCATGACTGGCTAACTCAAACCTGTCCCTTAGCCAGCCACCTAACCCTGCCTGTCCCTCACACAATGTCTTCTTACCTTATCTGCCCCTTGCACAACCACAAGTCCCTCACCTGCTCACAGCACAGCCAGCAGACTCTATCCCAAACTGTAGCAGATTCTAGCTCTCAAGCTCCAACTCCATCTGCAGCTGTAACTTAGAGGCAGCTAACCCTCACTTTTATAACACCCAACCTCATTAGGCAGGCAAGGCTGTTTCCACTCCTTGGAAATCACTACAGCTGTAATTCATTGGGAAGGATTGCCTCCTGCACTATCCTTTAAAATTATCATTCCCGTACCTTCCTGCCTTAAAAATAATATTAACTTCAGCACGGTGTTATAGTTTGTGGTTCCATTTAATGGACAGTTTGCCCCATCTTCTAATTTATACAGAGGCCACCATTGATTGGAATATTTAATTAAAACCCTTTTGCACTCCATTCCTCCTGTCCCCACAACTTCCTTCAAATGGGTTAGTACACATCCCAAAGGGCTCTTCTTAAGCACCTCTTTGCTGGCAAACTGATTTATCTCCTTGTTTATCTTATCTCCCTCTCCCAAACCTCTGCTGGCAATGTTCTTTCACTTCCTCCTAGTGGTCCTCGAAAACGTGCCAACCCTCAGGGACCAAATGACTCTTCCCACAGATCAACTCCACAATCTCACACTCCACATGAATTAATTCCTGAATATGATGCTGTGGGTCTGGGGTACACCTGGTGCATGTAGGCATCTGCCTCCGAGGTATGCAGTACCACTTCCTTTTACATCAATGGCACCGTAGGAGGACCCAGGCTGGATGCCATCTTGGTGCCCAGATTACTAGTTCACACTGCAAGTAAATCAAGGAATTTATCTTAGTCCTCTAGGTTCCCTTTCGATTAGAGGTTGCTCCTGACCAAAAACCAGATAACTATCTATTGAATTTGAGTATATTCCTCCCAAGTATACCTGCTCTACTTCCCCATCCTAGCCATACAAGTTTCCCTTGATCCCTCAGGAAATCTGGGGGATCAAGCTGGAACCACCCAAAAAGGGCCTCCTCGCTTGGTTGAGCCCTCTGCATTCTCACCCTAGCTTCCACCACCTTTTCATTTTTTAACTGTGACTGTTTCCAAGAAAAATCAGTGCCCTGTTATTTACAGTTACAGACACAAGAGGGCAGCATTACCTCAGAAACAGCAGATCCTCAGGCCTCAAAAAAGAGCCAAAAATTCCCACCAGTTGCAACTACAGTTAATAACACAAGAGGGTAGTTGTTGGGGATTGGAGTTTGTTCCCTTACTTTTCCACCTCTTTTGGGAGAATTTTTCCTATTATCATGCTAAGGAAGCCTGCTGGGCACTCCCAGATCTTAATTGCTCAAGACAAATAGGTGGGTAGGGGCTGTCTCTCTCTCGCTTGCCGGCAGGGTTTGAGGGGGTCCAGGGAACTGCTCGTTTCCAGCCCACGCCGTCTGAACACCGGGAAGTGAGGTTCTCTTTGGCTGGACACTGCCCGGCCATCTGCTCCACTCCAGCCTCCGACCTCTGAGAGCACAGCTGACCACCAGGAGCCAAACGGTGAACAGGGAGCCTTTCCTCCACCCTTCCCTCACCTGGGACACAGTGTGACCGCAGCCACCTCCCTGCTGCCATCTGTTCTCTGCATCTGCGTGGGCCTACCCTGCCTTTCATCACTGGGACCGGACGCAGGCAGAGTGTGTCTGCAGCTGAAAAAGGACTGGAACTGATTTATTTGTTTTGTTTTGTTGTTAATTTCCATAGCTACTGTTATTTCTGTTTGTTCGGTTAGATATGATAGTAAAGAGCTATTATTCCTACCCCCACATCTCTGCTTGAGAGGCCCTGATTAAGAAATTATAATAATTTGGAGGGAGAGGATTTACATTCTCCAATCCAAAGAGAAGCTTCTGCCATTATTGGCAGACACCTGTTCTTCAAACCAGGACACTTACATTGATACATCTTATACTTTTAACTTCATAAAAGGTTATATGGCTTTAAATTTTTTTATCTTACTTAATATATTTCTTTGTTTACATAATACATATTTCTATTCACTTAAAACATTATTTGTACTTTAACTACAAACTTATATTCTTGTTTTATATCTGTTTTACTTTAATGCTTTATTCTCCAAGCCTTCTCCAGGTGAAGGCTATCTCTGAGCCCATATGCACAAGGCCCTGAGAGCTCTCCATGATTGCATTCCCACACCACAGTATCACAAGGGTCGCTTGGTTCTGTGGGGACTCACAGTGCCAGAAGGGTCTCCTTGGTTCCATGAGGCCCTGCAGAGCCCCTTGATTCAAGGAGGCCTCAAAGAGCCATCATGGCCTCCAGGATTCCATGAGGCCCTGCAGTGTCACAATGGACATTTGGTTCCATGGGGTCCAACACTGTTCCACGAATCCTTAGTTCAACGGGGCCCTGTAGTGTCACAATGGACTCCTTAGTTCAATGG
Source organism: Erithacus rubecula (assembly GCF_903797595.1). Classification (NCBI taxonomy): domain Eukaryota; kingdom Metazoa; phylum Chordata; class Aves; order Passeriformes; family Muscicapidae; genus Erithacus; species Erithacus rubecula. Next base: position 497,286 of record NW_027636301.1, read on the forward strand.
TCCCATACAGTGACAAAATCACCCCTTGGAATGACAAGATCCTATAGTGTAACAATGGTTCATTGCTTCCATAAGGCCCTTTAGTATCACAATGGACTCCTTAGTTCCCTGGGCCGCAAAGTGTCACAACAGTCTCCATGATTCCATGAGGCCTTGCAGTATCACAACAGACCATTGTCTCAGTGTTATGATGACCCCTTGGTACCACTGAGCCCCACAGTATCACTGTGGTTTCCTTGGTTTCCTAAGGTCCTGAAGTGCTACAACAGCCCTTTGGTTTCACAAAGCCTCAAATTATAGAAATAGACTCCATGGTTTCATGAGACCCTGCTATGTCACAAAGGACCCTCGGTCCCATGATGCCCCATAGTGTCACAATGGTCTGTTTGGTTCTGCTGTGTGAGAATGCCCCCTTGGTCCCTTAGAGCTCACATTGTCACTCTTTTGCCCTTGGTTCCATGAAGCCCTGCAGTGCCACAATGGAACTTTTGCTCCACATGGCCTCAAAGTGTCATCATGGTCCCCATAGTTCCCTTAGGTCCTCCTGTGTTACAATGTCCTCCTTGGTTCCATGATGCCCTGTACTGTAACAAAGATCTCCTTGGTTCCACAGTGTCAGAATGGCCCCTTTGTCCCATGGAGCCCCACACTGTCACTGTGGTCCCCTTGATTCCATGAGGCCCTGCCATGCTGCAATGGCCCCAATGGCTACAATGGTCTCCAGCGAGACTCTCTAAACTACCTGAACAGAGACTGTAGTCAAGAGGGGGTCGCTCTCTTCTCCCAGGCAGCCACTAACAGAATAAGAGGACACAGTCTGAAGATGAGCCAGGGGTAGTATGAGTTTGATATCAGGAAAAGATTCTTCACTGAAAGAGTGATTGGGCATTGGAATTTTTGCCCAGCGAGGTGGTGGAGTCACCACACTTGGCAGCATTTAATAAAAGACTGGACATGGCACTCAGAGCCATGGTTAAGTTTTTGAGGTGATGTGAGGCCATAGGTTGGACTTGATGATCTCAAAGATTTTTTCCAGCCTTGGAAATTCTGTGTTTCTCTTTCATAATTGTAGCTGCCACAGGTTAGAGTCTTCCCAAGCCCGGGCTGCTATCAGAGTCCAGATAATTCCGAGAACTCTCAAGGCAGAGCCACAGCTACACACTAGCAGAGACAAAAGCTTTGAAACTTGCTGTAGATGTTCCAAAGGTAGCTTTATTTCTTTGAAGGAAATCTACACACAAAGTTTGATTATATGATATAACAAAGGGCTTTTATAGCTTTCTAGAGGATTGAGATTTAAACCAATAAAAACTACAAATTACAAACTAACCAATTACCTTAAAATTCTAAGTAAGAAAAGACCAATCACTTAACAACTTTAAAAGCCAATAGGGATCCTAAGAGATAACAGAAGTTTTGATAAGGAGGAGCGGGGACATGCTCTAAGGGGTTTCTTTGTCTTCACGGCACCAAATTCCAGGGGCCCTGTTTGGGGGAAGTACCATCTTCCACACATAATAGTCTCCATTGTTCCATGAAGCTCTGTAATGTCACATTGTATCTTTGGTTTCATGAGTCCCCACAGTGTAAGAATAGGCCCTTTGTTCCATGAGGTTCCTCAGTGTCACAATGTTCTACTGGGATCCACAGTGTCACAATGGCCCCTTGGTCACAATGCACTTCTGGTTTCAGGAGCTTTCATACTCTCAGCAACAGTTCTGCAGTGTCACCATGGACCTTTGTTCCATGACGTTCTGTAGTATAACATGGTCACCTTGGTTCAATGAGGTTCTGCAGTGTCACAATGGTCCTTGGTTCTGTGAGGCCGTGCAGTGTCACAATGCACCCATGATCGCAGGAGGTTCCATAGAGTCACCATGGCCTCCTTGGATCTGCACTATAACAATGGATCATTGGTAACATGTGGCCCCACTCTTTCAAAACGGATTTTGGTTCCATGAGCTCCCACAGTGCCAAAAAGCCCCTTTGGTCCTTAAGGTTCCATAGCATCACAATTGACTCCCTGTCTGCGTGAGACCCTGCTGTCATCAAATATCCAAAATATCAGAATAGGACTCAATAACAATTTCTTGGTGTTAAACAGGGCATCAGTGTTTTCAGGCCTCCAGTCCAATGTGGGATAATGATTAATCTTACATGGACACTTCATCATCTAACTCTTTTTTTCTGTTTATTCTCTACATGTGCATTACAATTTACCCATTTGTATACAACCCAACCCAAATTCACAGTTTCAGTTCTTGTGTTTTCCATCATGATATTCTGGAGCCAGATTTCTTCTTCTCTTCAGACCATGCTTGCTGGGAAAGTTGGAAAAGTTGCATGCCTTGTTCCTGTGCTAAAGTCCACAGGCACAATAAAAATTGAATTAAACCTCTTGGTATGAAGGCCAAGGCTTTGTGTGTACAGGCAGAGGCAGGCAGGACACAGAGCTGTAAGCAAAGGAAGGGCCCAGTGAAGTGGGGCAGCCGGGGGATGACGACAGCCTGCAGGGACAGAGGGCAGGGCATGGACACTGTAGGACAGCCTGGGCTGCACAGGGCACAGGGATGGGCAGCAGCTGAAAGGCCCTGCCAGAGCCAACTGCTGCAGCACTTGGGCCATGGCTGCTGGCCCTGGGCCTGAGGCCAGCAGGGTACAAGTGAGCCTTGCTGTGCTGGGGCCTCAGTGCCTCCTTGTCCCTGCTCAGCAGCCTGGCAGGGGCCACCCCATGGTTCTGCCCTTGGCATTGCACATCCCCAGAGCCCAGTGCCCCGAGAAGAGCCCTGAGCAATGAGGGAGGGACAGGATCTGCCTTGTCAGGGGCTGGGGCTCAGGCCATGGCCCTTTGCATTCCTGAAACACATCCATGTTTGCTCAGGGTCAGAGACACCTTTACTTTCCTTGTTACTACCTGTCACCAGTGCCTCCATTGTTCTGTTCTATCTGGTACCTTGGGGAACTTTCTCAGCCCTGTCTCTCAGTGGGACCTATTAAAAGTTCATGAAACTTTCAAGTTTCAATTTAATTTTGAGTTCTTGAGAAGATTTTTGAAAAACATTCTCTCAGGGACTAAATCTAATTTAAAAAAGACCAAACTCCTGATAGGGTCATCAAAGTCGTTGTGTTGTGTCTCCTGGCACAGAGGGAGATAATGGCAACCAGGAAAAGCTTCAAAAAGACATTTCTGCTGAGAAGATGCTCCTCTCCCAGCCCAGCAGGGCTGAGGGCACTGCCTGCAGGCACTGAGGGGAAGGAGCCAGGCACAGACAGGCTAAAAGCAATCAGGACTGGGAAGACATTGAGCTGAGACTTCACTTGGAGAAACATCTTCACAGCCCTGGACATGGTGAGTGTGTGGGTGCAGGGCAATGTCCCCTGTGCTCCTGGAGGGATCTCCTGGAACCAGCGCAGCCCACAGCCTGGAGGATGTGTCAGGAGGACTCTCCCAGTTTCTCTGAGGTGCAGGAGGAGGAGGATTTGCTGCAGAGCAGGGCTGTCCTGGGCACTGTCAGAGGGACAGGGCAGGATGGCTCCTGCTGCCAGGGACAGATGCAGGGGTGAAGCTGGGGCTGCCTCCAAGGCTGCCCAGGGCTGTCCTGCAGAGCAGCTCCTGCAGCCCTCAGGGCTCTTGGCCAGCCCAGGGCATGTGCCACCTGCCAGGGACAGCTCTCAGCCTTTCTGGCAGCTCCCCATGGACTGTGGGGAGAAATTGGAGGTGGAAGGAGCCACCCCCATCAGGGCAGATTCCTCCTGCTGTGCAGATGGTGCTGCATGGCCAGGGCTGCTCTCAGCTTTCTCCTCAAGGGAAGGGAAAGAGGCTGTCAGGTGTGTCTGTGTCACTGAGACTACTGCACTGTCCCACTGAGCATCAGCAGATCTGCCTCACATCTCCCTCACAAAGTGCCTCCTCACCCTCCTCGGTCTACCGTAGAAGCATCAGCACCTTGGCTTGAAGCATCTCTGTTTGTGTGAGCTGCCCTTAAGGCCCGCTGCTGGGAGATGTCCCTGGGTAGTGCCCTGTGCTGGGAGGGGTCTGCAGGGCAGAGCTGAGCCCCCAGGGCTGGGCTGGGCTCTGGCAGCATTGGCAGGGACAAGGCTTGGATAGTAAGAAACAGCTCCCAGTAACCACAATTCCAGGCAGCAGAGAGACAGACAAACCCTTGGTATCCCTCCCTCTCCAGCTGCACGGGGAAAGAGAGAAAGGTTTAGGGCAACTGACTTTGAATCTGGGGCCTTCAAAAAATCCACTTTATTTTTCAAACACGTTGTAATTTTGATCAACCTGAATATGAGGGACGTGTAATGAGCACAGGGCAGCTGTGTAGCATCAATGTGTCTGACTGTCCTGCAGCAGTGGAAACCCTATTTTCCCACCAAGATCCCCAAAATTCAGGTTGAGAGCAATGCAGAAGATGAGAAAGTAACTCAGCAGCACAAAAACTGAACTAAAAGCAAGCTTTTAGTTAAGTTCCCCCACAGTAAGAAAAGTGGTTTTAAGAGGATTCCTAATATAATTGCACAGGATTGACCCGATAAAAGCTATTCCAGCTTTTTAATGTCTTCTTTCAACAGTCCACCATACCCAGAGTGAAGAAATGTCCAACAGCAGCTCCATCAGCCACTTCCTTCTGCTGCCATTGGCAGACACGCGACAGCTGCAGCTCCTGCACTTCTACCTCTTCCTGGGCATCTCCCTGGCTGCCCTCCTGGGCAACAGCCTCATCATCAGCACGGTAGCCTGCGGCCACCACCTGCACACCCCCATGTTCTTCTTCCTGCTCAACCTGGCCCTCACTGACCTGGGCTGCATCTGCACCACTGTGCCCAAAGCCATGCACAATTCCCTCTGGGACACCAGGAACATCTCCTATGAAGGATGTGCTGCACAGGTTTTTTTCTTAGTGTTCTCCCTTGGAACAGAATATTTCCTGCTCACAGTCATGTGCTACGACCGCTACGTGTCCATCTGCAAACCCCTGCACTACGGGACCCTCCTGGGCAGCAGAGCTTGTGCCCACATGGCAGCAGCTGCCTGGGCCAGTGGTTTTCTCAATGCTCTGCTGCACACAGTCAATACATTTTCCCTGCCCTTGTGCCATGGCAATGCCCTGGGCCAGTTCTTCTGTGAGGTGCCCCAGATCCTCAAGCTCACCTGCACACACTCCTACCTCCGGGAACTTGGTCTCATTGCTGTTAGTGTCTGTATAGGTTTTGGTTGTTTTGTGTTCATTGTTTTCTCCTATGTGCAGATCTTCAGGGAAGTGCTGAGGATCCCCTCTGAGCCAGGGTCGGCACAAAGCCTTTTCCACCTGCCTCCCTCACCTGGCCGTGGTCTCCCTGTTCTTCAGCACCGTCATGTTTGCCCACTTTAAGCCCCCCTCCATCTCCTCCCCATCCCTGGATCTGGTGATGTCAGTTTTATATTCAGTGGTTCCTCCATCCCTGAACCCCCTTATCTACAGCCTGAGGAACCAGGAGCTCAAGGTTGCACTGTGGACACTGATGACTGGCTGCTTTCAAGAACATTAAACTGCTGGGAAATCTAGAAAATTACTTGTAATAAAAGTCCTTTTTGATAGTTCTCATTGGTTAAATTTTGAGGAATTTTTTCTTGGTTTTTCATTATTAGTATTGTCAACAAAGAAAAGCCTTTACTTGTGCCATCTGTCATTTTATTTCTCTCCATCTTTGCTGTGGCTGTAGACTGTGTTAATGTGAGTCTATGCTCCAGGTTGGCTTTAAATGAATTAATGATCTCCCAGCAAAGTTTTCTCCAGAGATGCCCCTTTTGTTCCCTTCTCTGGAGCTGCAGCAGCAATGTCTGTGTGTAGAGCTGGGGCAGATCAGTGCTGGCACAGCAGCTGTGCCCAGCAGCAGCAGCACTTGGTGTTGCCAGTGCTGCTCCTGTGCCACTGCCCCGCTGCCCTCCTGCCCCTCATGTTGCTGCAGGACCTGAGTGCTCTCAGGGCTGGGCACAGCCCTGGGGGTGGCAGTGCCGGGGCTGCAGCAGGGACAGGCCATGGGCACTGCTGGGGCAGCGCTGACGCCTCAGGGCAGGGCCTGGGGGCTCCAGGCTCCTTGGCCAGGCTCTCTCCTGAACACTTGGTCAGGCCAATGCTGAGCAGGGAAAAGCCCCGAGAGCAGCCCCAAGTTGGCTGTGGGCAGGCTGGGGGCAAACAGCATGGCTGGTGCTCTGCAAGGTCCCTGCAAGGGGGACACCCTGGCAAGGAGCAGCAGAGCAGGGGCTGATCCATCCCTACTGTGCTGGACAGCCCAGGGCAGCGTCCCAGAGCATCCTCATGCACCTTCCAACAACATCCCCCCTCTGCAGCCCTGGCCTCTCCCCCAGCTCACACAGGTGCCGCATCCTTGCAGGCACAGACACGGCAGCACTGGCTCAGGAGCCCCTGTTTGCACTGCACAGAGCAGGTGTCAGCACCCCCATGGTGCTGCTGTGGGGAGATGGTGTTGAGTGAGCACGAATGCCATCAGCCCCTGGGATCAGCAAGGGCTGGAGATGGGAGGGAAACCACTCAGGCTTATCGTGGCCTTTGCAGTCAGCCAGAAAGTTTGTTCTCGTGAGCTGTGAGTTTCCTGTGCCACTGCACATATTGTTGCTCAGAGCCACAGCTGCCTGGTAGTCACCCCCAAAATGCCCTGAGAATTTCTTTTGCTTCACCTTTGATTTCTTTTCTCTTCCCTGATCCAGATTTCTGCATCTTGCCCATCTGTGTCCCCTCCCCTGCAAACAGCCCATCCCTATTTTCCCTGTCCTCTATGGCTGCACTTCCCATTTCAGTTTTTGAGCTGGCACCATGGGAACATTGCTTGGGGAGCAGGATCATGCTACAAGTGCTTCAGGAATTGTCTTCAGCGTCCTGCAGTGCCTCATGCTGCTCCCTTGCCAGAGGCACCACAGGCCAGAGGGACACATCTGGGCTGCTCTGTCTAGGTGTGGGGCTCCCTGTTCTGGGCAGTGAGGAGGGGCTGGAGAGGCTCTGCAGGACTGACAGGATGGGCTTTGGGGCCTGTGTGGAGAAGCTGAGGAACCTGGACTGCTGGAGCTTCTGAAGAGGAGGCCCAGGGCTCATCCTGCAACTGCTCCAGGAGTGGTTTCAGAGAATCACAGAATCAACCAGGCTGCAAAAGACCTTGGAGAATATCAAGTCCAACCTTTGTCCTGACACCACCTTGTCTATCCTGAGCCTCCTCTTGTCCAAGATGAACAACCCCAACTCCCTCAGCGATTCCTCACAGGACTTGTGTTCCAGACCCATCACCAGCCTTGTTGCCCTTCTCTGGACACACTCCATCCCCTCCATGTCCTTCTTAAATGTGGGATCCCAGAACTGGACACATTCGAGGTGCTGCCCAACCAGTGGCGAGCACAGGGGAAGAATCACTGCCCTGGTCCTGCTGGCCACACTATTCCTGACCCAGGCCAGGAGCCTTAGGCCTTCTTGGCCACCAGGGCATACTGTTGGCTCATGTCCATCCTGCTGTCCATCAGTGCCCCTAGGTCCCTCTCTGCCTTGATGCTGTCCAGCCATCCTGTCCACAGCCTGTAGCACTGCAGGTGTTGTTGTGGCCAAAGTGCAGGACCCAGCTCTTGGTCTTGTTAAACCTCACCTTGCTGGATTTGGGCCCTGGATCCAGCCTGTCTAAGTGTTAAGACATGTTTGACTCCCAGCCATCTTGGTGTCACCTGGGTATCACGAGGGCCTAGACTGCCAAAATGGTCTCCATTATTCCATGAGGCCTCCCAGTGTCGCAATATCCCTTTGCTTCCTTGGGAGCCCTTGGCATCACAAAGTCCCTCAGATCCTTGGGCTTCAAAGTGTCAGCACCGTGGATCTCTGGGCCCCACAGTGTCACAATGGTGCCTAGGTCCCCCAAGGCCCTGCAGTGTTCACAGTGGTTCCTTGATTCCATGAGGTCTCGCAGTGCAGCAATGCTTTCCTTGGTTCCACAGTGTCACAATGGCCTTTTTGTCTCAAGGGGCCCCACAGTGTCAAACATGTTTCCTTCATCCCATGAGTCACTGAGGAGCAACACTGGTATCTTGGTTCCATGGGGCCCTGCAGTGTCACAATGGCCTCATCATTACACGAGGTCCTTCTCTGTCACAATGCTTTGCATGGTCCCACGAGGCCCTGCAGTGTCACAGTGGCCTCTGTGGTTCCACGAGGACCCAGAGTGTCACAATGGGCTCCTTGCTTCCATGTAGCCCCACAGTGTCACAGTGACCCCTTGGCTCTGTGGTGCCATGTCATACACAGTGTCACTCTGGTCCTCTCAGTTCCATGAGGCCCTGCAGTGTCACAATGGCCCCTTGCTTCCCCAGGGTCCTGCAGTGTCACAATCATCACAGAATCAGCCAGGCTGGAAAAGACCTTGAAGAGCATCATTTCCAACCTGTGACCCAACACCAGCTTGTCACCCTGACCATGGCACTCAGTGCCACATCCAGTCTATCCTGCAAGACTTCCAGGGATGATGACTCACCCACCTCCCTGGGCAGCCCATTCCAATGCCCAGTCACCCTTTTATTCAAGAATATTTCCTAATGTCCAACCTAAAACTACCCTGGTACATATTATGACTTTGTGGTTTTGTCCTTTCACTGTTCCCTGACAGAAGAGCCTCACCTTTACCTCTCTGCACCCTCCTGTCAGGGAGTTGTAGAGAGTGATGAGGTCTCACCTGAGCCTCCTCTTCTCCAGGATAAACATCCCCAGCTCCCTCAGCTGCTCCTCTCATCACTTTTGTTCCACACCCCTCACCAGCCTTGTTGCTCTTCTCTGGACACAATCCAGCACCTCCATGTCCTTCCTAAATTGGGGGCCCAGAAGTGGACATAGCACTCAAGGTGCTGCCCAACTCCCAGCCGAGTGCAGGGGAAGAATCACTGCCCTGGTCCTGCTGGCTGCACCATTCCTGGTCGATTGGAATTCCAGGGGTTGGATGGCAGAGATGTTGGGGAGTGTGTGGAGACAAAGTGTTATTGATTGTCAGCCATGAAGGGTCTTGATTTTCATATCTATTCAGACTGCATTAAAAGGTGCAGGGGGTCAATATGAATTGGACATTGCTGGTATCAATCTATAAATATGAAAAGAAAACTTAAAAGGACAAAACACTTCTCTCTGAAATGCTTTCAGTATAATATACAGCATATTCACTTTGAATACGCTTCCGAAATCTGTCTAATTTACCACAGAAGAATTGAAAACTTAAATTGTTCTCGGGGGCATTTCTTGTTTGGGTGTTTTGAAGAAATTTTATGAGCCTTTGTCACTGAAATCCTGAACTGAAGAGCTCAAGAAAGAAGAGTTCAATTTTATGTTTGCCATGGATTTAGCCTTGGTCAAGTTGCCAGTGCATTCACTAGAATTTTTTACACATTTACTGCTGTGAGATAGAATTATGAGGAAGGCCAAACAAGCTCAAACTTTAAAGGGTACAAAGAAAGTATGAACAAAACCTCAGAATAATACTTTCAGAACACTACTCTTCCCCCCCAATTTCTTTTCTTTCACACTGATATCGTACAGAAACAGATCAGTCAATTTGCCATCTCTAAAAATAGCTATTCACCAATTGACTTTGGTGAGGAGAATTTCTCTTCAGTCTATGGAGATTTCTCCACAGGAAAACAGTTTTCTCCTGGCCTTATGTCAGTGAATCAGCCATTCAGGAGAATGTAAATTGGATCACTGTGTCAAAATCCCTTCCTTGACTTACAGTTATTCCAAATCTAATTGTGAGGACCATATCAAGTTATGGGGCACACTTTAAAGATTATAATAGTTCAAACAAAAGCTCTCTTCATCTTTGAAAACAGAGGCCTTTCTTCTTCTCTTCCCTGGGGGACAGCAGGGATCTTCATTTCTCTCCTCTCTATTCAAATTTCTCATGGAATCACAGCCATTTCAACATCTGCTTTCTTTAGCACAAATGCCTCTGCTCATGTCTACAGTTAAAACATTTCATCCTCCCCATAAAGCATTTTCTATGAGTTATAGGGAAACAAGAGTCTCTTCTACATGGCTTAAAAACAGAGAAATTTCAGTCCACAACTCAACTTCTTCTCTCATCTGGGACCTGACACTTCCTTTTGTCTGACCTTGGTCTTTTCATACTGATTCTGTGCCTATCATCACCTTGGTCCTGTTCTTTCACTCAGGAGAGAGAACAAAGTGTCTGCAAGTCATATTCTGGGCAGTTAAAGAGTTCATATTTTGCCCAGGCCTGCAGATGGTCAAGAGATCTCTCCTGGGCCACAGTCCAGACTTATTTTATGATGGAAACTTTCTGTGGCTGTACTGGGGCCCGGGCCAGGATAGCAGGGGCCCAGGCCAGAAGGGTAGGGGCTGCTCTGGGAGGGGGGCAGGATATCGACAGCAGGCTAGAACTCAAAGGCTGCACCCATGAGCCAACGGCTCCCTGTCCCCTTTGCCTTGTGGTTTCTGGAAAAACTGATCAGGGGCAGCATTCCAGCCACACCATGGGCCAGTCTGGCTACTCTAGGGGGAGGGGGAAGCAGGCAGGACTTCAGCAGCTGATGGCCCTTCCTATCAATCCCCCTCCCCCAAGTTACTCAAAATTTGGAGGACAGAAAAAGAAGAAATAGAGGACACAGAGAGAAAGACAAAATAGTTACAGAGAAGCATACACACTGTTAGCAACTCCTGGATTCCTGCAGTGTTCAGTTCGAAATTCCAAGGGTAAGTGGAGTCAAGATGTGTGCTTACCTAGTGGTCTGTCCTAAATTCTCCTTGGTCTTCCTGGGTCCTTCCCCTGGGAGGGACTTTGGGTAATTTGGTCACTCAGGAGCTGGGCTGGGACTCCAGGGTTGGGTGTGGAACATTTCCTTTGGTGTGACACAGACCACAAGAGCAGAAGGAAGGGTAAAGACCATAGGTTGAGTCCATGGTCTGTGTTTTTTTCAAGCCCCTGGGCCTTCGTGGGCCTCCCCCCAGGTGGGACTTTTGATTGCTCAGGCAATCAGAGCCTGGGTCAGCACCAGCCCACTGTGTGACTGACTGACCGCTCATCCCGAGGTGTCTGGGACATTGATCTCATCCAGCCTCTGGCAGCGACCATGGAGACACTGTAGAACCTCATGGAACCATGGATCAGTTGTGACAATGCGGGTCTAAGAACACCATGATTACACTGAGGAGCCTCATGGAATTGAAGAGACCTTTGTGATACTCTGGTGCCTCATGGAATCAGGGGAACAATTGCGAAACTCAGAATCCCTATGAAACCAATGGTCAAAGATGACACTTTGGGCCCTGCAAAACCAAGGAGCCATGGTGACACTGAAACAGGGGGAATTAAAATTAAAATTAGTTAAGTGTAAAAATACAGAAGGATGCTTTAGCTAGAAGGGGGCTGACAAGATTCTATGAATGCTTAACTTTCGCTGTCTTTGCAGGAACACGAGGACAGAGGAAGGCTACAAGATAACATAGAGGGCCAAGAATGCATAAATGGGGTGGAATAGTGACATCTATTCTAGATAATGGGGATTCCTTAGACCCCTGAGCCAGCAAAAACTGGTATCAATGTCTGAAAAGCAACTAAGACTGATAAGCACACATTAAGAAGGCAAGGTGAAAAGTTCAACTGATAGGACGACTGTTTACTTCATCCCAAAGAACCCCAGACGACCACCAGAACAACCAACAACGAGCAGTGTGCAGTCACAAAGAGGCCTAGGTCTAATTTTAACATGAAGCAGGGACAGGCAGGGTTAGGACATGAATATGTATCAGGTGCATTGTGCAATCCTAGTTTGTAGAGAATAAAAAGAGAGGAACAGCTTGCCGAAGCTCTGCCTGTTTTTGGAGGAGCTATCCCCCCTGCACCTCAGCGCCGAATGAAATACATACCTATAACTTTGTGGGTTATAAAGCTTTTCCATGCATCAATTTGGGTGTCCCCACTGCTCCCCTGAGATTTTGGGGTGCCCCTTTACCCTCCAGATCTGAAGCTAGCAGAAAACACCATCTTCACTGCTCCGACAGACCAAAGTGCCTTGGTGTACTTGCATTGCATCCTCTCCCAAGGTAACTTGGGGTTCCCTCCCACCCCTGGGGCCCTGACCTGGAGTTTTGAAGTGCCCTCTGAACGTTGGGTGCCTCCCTGACAGGCCCCTACCGAGGGTCATCTTTGTCCACATCGACAGGGAGGATGCAACAGTGGCCGTCATCTTCTCCTGGGCCATCATGGTGAGATGGGACACTTGAGTGCTCCAATAATCACCTAGATATTGCCAAAAATGACCTGGGTATCCCATGGTACTCCCAAAAATCACTTGAGTATTCCCAAAAAATCACCTGGGTACACCTGGGTAACCCTTGGACACCTGGATAATACAACACTCCTGGGCTCCCATAAAATTAATGTCCCAAAATTCCTCATCGCTTTGATTGGGTAGACCTGGTGTCCCTAAAAATCTGCATTGACTTTATAAGGTAGATTGGGTATCCCTACATTCCTTCTGACTTCAGTGGGGTACACTGGGTGTCCTCTTTATCCCAAATTATTGTCACTAATTTCTCAGTGGTCATAGCTTTGCCCCAGTGCTCCCAGTAACCCCTTTTGCTCCCCAGTGCCTCCTTTGCTGCTCCCAGTAGTCCAAGGAATAGCTCCTAATTTGACTTGTTTGCCCTCCCATTTCTCCCAGTGCTCACAGTTTACCTACTTCCCCCTTTTCTCCTTTCTAGCGCTTCCAGTTTTCCCCCAGTGGTTCCAGTTCCTAACCCAGTGCTCCCACTTAGCTTTTCCCAGTGTTCCCAGTTGAACCAGTAACCATTCCCGATCAAGTCCTATTCCTGGCAAGACCTGATGTCCCTCAATCCCCATTGACTTCAATGGGTAGATGCAATGTCCCCAAAGTTATGTTGCTAAAAATCCCCATTTTGGTCTTAGAATCCTCAGGTATTGGGCTAAAAATAGATTTTTTGGGCTTACCTGGAGGCACAGTTTCAGCACAGGCCACATGTGTGGGTTCAGGGATTCAGGACTGGCATGCAGGAATTCATCCAGGATTTTTAGAGCATTAGCACTGCAATCCTGGAGCGAAAATTCACAGAATTCAGCCCAAGATTTCCGCTAGATTTACCCAAATCTCATTTTAGCCCCAAATTTCCTCAAATCCACATTGACTTTAATGGGTAGACCAGGTTTCCCTAAATCCCTATTGATTTCAATAGGGTAGACCTTCGATCCCTACATCCCATTTGATTTTTAATATGGTAGACCTGGTTTCCTTACATCCCCATTGATTTCAAAGGGTAGGTCTGATGTCCAAAAATTTCCTATCAGGGGATTAGCATTTCAAAAGACAGGGTAACTGAGAGACATCATCAAAGATGGTTTATTGCTTTATTGCATCAGTCTCATAGAAGAGTAAGACATTAAAGGTGTCACATCCAAGGCTATAATATGAGAAGCTGCCTAATTCTTAGCTTCAATGCCTTATGTTAGTTTTTCAGCCAATCAAATTCTTCTATGAAGTTCGCTAGTGTCTTTTTACACCAATCATTAATTGTTTCGCTTCTCATGGCTTTGCACAATGTGTCATTTTTCAACCAATCCTATAACACTTCACAAACCTACATTAATACATCTTAAACTTTGAACTAACTATAACATGTTCTATTGATAAACTTTAAAATCTTTTACTATCTCACTTAAATACTGCTTTGCTTACACAATACATATCTCTGCTTAAAACATACTGCTATTTAAACTACAAACTTGTCATTCTTGTTTTATGTCTGCTTTACTTTTAATGCGCTACTTCTCCAACATTCTCCAAGGTCTTCGGTCAAATCTTGTCTCCATCTCTACCTCTGAGCCTCTATGCACAAGGTCCTGACAGCTCTCTGTGTCTGCATTTCCCTCACCATTGTCATCTCTGCCTTCAATTTCCTGCTCTAACTGGAACCTGGGGACATTTTCTCAGTCGTGTCCCTCAGTGGGATCCATGAACAGGATAAGAAAATTTGGAGTTAAATTCTGAATAAGTTCTTGAGGGGTTTCCTAGCAAACCATGGCTCTGCCTTGATTTCCATCTGGTCTAGTGCAGTTTATTTAGAAGGTTTCCTACTCCAGTTCTGGAGAAATATGTCAAAGAACTTCTGAGAAATAGCAATTTTTTTTTTAACAGGTGTATTTTATTTCTGTTCTCTTTAGACAAGAGGGGACTGCAGCATTCTGTGATTGATCTTAGTGAGAAATGGATTTGCAAAGGATTCTCAAAGCCTGACTGAAAGCTCATACAATCTTGTACACCTGTATGCAAACTCTGAGATAAGATGTGCTGACTTAGAAAGGCCATGGAATAGAGAAGACATTGTTGAGAGAGAGATAGAATTAGAAAAAAGTTTCAAATTATGGCATTACAAAAAGACCAGATATTTCTGAGAATTAGAACTGTGAAAGATGCATTGTAGCAAGACCTTATAGGGTAAAATAATAGGTGATTGGTGTTAGAAGTATTAGCACAAGCATTTGACAAAAGCTAATTGGCTGAAAAATGTTTATAAGGTGTGGTAACTCAGAAAATGGTTGGTTTATGATAGAATTTTGTCTTTGAATTTTACATTTCTTATGTTCCACCCTTCAAGGAGACTGCTAATTGAACAAAATCTTTAAGAAAAAAGCATGGCTCAGTTGCCCCATCCCTGTAGAGCTGGGATTTTCCAAGAGTGCTGAGTCCCTGGACATCAGTCTCTTAGAGGGAACGAAGGAAAACTTCTCAAGAACTCAAAATCACATTCAATCTTCAAAGTTTCTGGAAGTTTTAATGGGTTCCACTGAGGGACACAATTGACAAAGTGTCCCCACGTTCCAGTTGGAGCAGAACACTGGTGGCACTGATGACAGCTGGGGAAAAACAAGGGAAAAGTGTCTCTGATGCTGAGCAAACTTCCTTGGCTGACAGCTCTGCATCTGCCTGCCCCTGCCTGGCCACACAAAGCCTTGGTCTGCTCCAGACTCCTTCTGGGGGACGTGTTGCACCACAGCCCTTCTTGGAGAGAGAAATTCCTTTCTCCTTGTGTTCAGTCTGGACTGCCTCAGCTATTCATGGCATCAATCCTTTCTTTCTCCGTCTGTTTTCTACTATGTCAAAATAATCCACCATCTCTGAAATGGCCCTTCAATCCCTCCCCTCTGCTGTCCTCAGTCCCTACTCCACTGAGCACTGAGCTCTTTTGTCCCTATATAATGGTCATTTGCTTGAGGTTTCCAAACCCCACTGCTGGAGATCTCTGGCTCCACTCCAAGGTGTTTTCAAATAAAAAAATTCCACTTGTAGTGTAAGAAAATCACCAGAGCAACAAGGCCAGCCAGACCTCTCTGTTCTGGATACATTTGTCTGTGAGCAATCCTTGGATAGACAGAATTTAGGAGGCCAAATTCCAGTTTTGTCCATAGCCCCTGGATGAGAAGACCAGTTCTTTTCCATAGGAAGGAAAGCACAGGGTCTCAGTGCTCCATGTACTGATGAGAAACAGCCCTTGTGATGTCAAGGTCAGCTGGATATGTCAGGTCACACTTGGGAGGCCAAACCAATCAGACCTGTTCCATCTTCTCTTACCTTAAGAGGCCCCTCAGTGTCACAGTGTTCTCCTTGCTTCTGCACTCTCACAATGGCCCTTTGATTCCATGAGGCCCCACAGTGTCACAATAATCTCCATGATTCCATGGGGCCCGGCAATGCCACAATGTTCTCCATGGATCTACAGTGTCCTGCAGGATCACAACAGCCCGTTGGCTGCACGAGGCCCTGTAATGCAACAATGAGCTCTTGGTTCCACAAAGCCCTGCTGCTTCACACTGGCCCCTTGGGACCATGCAGCCCATCAGTGCCACAGTGATTTCCTTGGTTCCACAAGGTCTCATAGTGTCACAATTTTCCCTTGGATTTGTGGTGCCCTGCAGTTTTCTAATGGCCCATTGGTGCCACAGGGTCCCCAAGGTGTCACAATGGACTCCATAGGAAGGAAACAACTGAGCCCCAGTGTTACAGGGGCAGATGAGGGACAGTCACCAGAGGCCAAGGACAGCCAGACCCTTGTCCTGGCAGCTTTCACTTGGGAGAAATCCTTGGATGCACAGAGTTTTGGAGGTGGAATCCCAGTTTGAGCCATGGATGCCTGGTCAAGACAGATGATTCTTTTTTTCCATAGGAAAGAAAAGCAAAGCCCAAGTTTTTTAGAAAAGATGAGAGGTGTCTGCCCATGGATCAAGCCAGCTGGACCTGGCTCTCCTGACACCTTTCATCTGGGGACAATACTTGGATGTAGGTATTTTTGGAGGTGGAATCTCAGTTTTGGTTGTATGTGCCTGGAATGAAAGGAGAGTTCATTAGAAAGGAAAGTACAGAGTGCCAGTGTTTCAAAAGACACATGAGATTGAGCCCTCAGGAAGCCAAGGCCAGCCAGACTTGTCAGTCATGGCAGCTTTGGTCTGGAAGGTGTCCTTGGATATAGGGAATTCTGGAGGTGCATTCCCAGTTTTGGCCATGGATGCCTAGAGGAGAATGATGGTTCTTTTCCATATGAAGGAAAGACCAGAGTCCAAGTGATTCAGTTGCAGATGAGAAGAGACCCTCCACATGCCAATGTCTGCCTCACCTGTCAGGTGGCCCCCAGGAGGTGTAGCCAGCCAAACCTGTTCCACCTGTTCCATGTTCCCTTGGTTCCACGGGACCCCACAGTGTCACAATGTTCTCCTTGTGCCCATGAGTTCCTGTAGTGGCACAATATTCTTCTCGTCTTAATATTCTCCTTGTCACAATATTCTCCTTGCATCTGTCATCATGCAGTGTCATCATGGCCCCTGGGCTCCATGCAGCTTTGCTGTGTCACAATGGCTCCTTGGTTCTATGGGCCCACAGCTTCATCACTGACCCTTGGTTCCATAGGGGTCCTGAGTTTCACAATGATCACCCTCATTCCATGAGGCACCAGAGTGTCACAATGGTCTCTTTAGTTCTATGAGGTTCCATGGTGTCTTCATGGTTTCCTTGGAAATGAGTTGTCCAAACTGATCCATGGTTCCATGAGTTTCTGTACTGTTCCTTTGTTCCAAAAAGGCTTTGATGTGTCAAAATGGCTCCTTGGTTCTCTGACATTCCATAGTGTCATGTACGGAAAATCACACTATGAAAAGTCGGTGTCCATAAAGAATACAGAGGAGTCATTCAACTTTATTTGAATAAAAGGAAAGAGTACACCAGGGCACATGTCCACGGGGTTCCCTCTCCTGATGCTCCATAGGCTGAAACCTCCTTTTATCCTAAACTCTGGGTCACAGGCTGCCCTCTTCCTTTCCCCATTGTCCAGGTACTAGGAAGGTACAGCCGTCCCAAACTGCCTACCACATCTTCCCCTCTTGAAACTGTCATTTTACCCCAAAGTTCAGAACCTCAGGCTCCTGCAGACCCACTTGTCTATTTAAGGAGCCAGGGTGACTGGGCGCTTTAATAAACCTGTTGCTTTAAGTTAATAGAGACATTAAGACGCATTTCAAAGATGTAAACGTCCGTACCTTCAGTCACTGAATTCTCTTTAAAGAAATCTTGCCTATCAGTCACACTGGCCCCATGGTTCCAGGAGGTTCTGCAGAGTCACCATGGGGTCCTTGGACCTGCATTGTCACAACTGACCCGTGGTTCCACGAGGTTCTACAGTGTCACCATGGTCACTGTCAGAGGCTGGATGAGATCAATGTCCCAGACACCTCGGGATGAGCTGTCAGTCAGTCACACAGTGGGCTGGTGCTGACCCAGGCTCTGATTGCTTAAGCAATCACAAGTCCCACCTGGGGGGAGGCCCACAAATGCCCAGGGGCTCAAAACATGGGGCAGGCACTGAGCCCATGGTCTGTACCATGCCTTCTGCTGGGGTCTGCGTCTCACCCACACTGGAACCCGAGGAGTTGGTAGCCATGTGTGTGTCTCTCTATAGAGCTTCTGTCTTTCTCTCTCTCTCTCTCTCTCCTCTCCTGATGCTCTTTATATGGAACAGTTTTGGGTATCTCAACAACTGAAGTGTTTAATGCTTTCTATGGTTACATGGATTAAGCTAATGAAGTTCCTGCAATGACAAGTGTTTTACATTGAATTGGATGTTGTATTAAATCCTTTTCAAGCATTCCTTGATTTGTCTATACTTTGCCAGTAAAATTTTGTGTCATTTTGACCTCTTGAGAATATCTGGCTGGGGTTTCTCCTGTGCACCAAGCTTGAATAAAGAAACTTTTGGTGACCCCCAGTATTTCAGTGTTCTGGGGTGTTACAGCCCCTCAGGCTCACAATGGCCTCTTGTTTCCATGAGGCCCCACAGTGTCACATTGGCCCTTACTTCCATGAGCATCTGGAGTGTCACACAGGGTGATGCCATTTGTCCTTGCTGCACCTCCCATCCCAGTGCCACAGGAACAGCCCTGAGCCACCCATGAGGGACAGGCCCTGCTGGGCCAGGCCTGGGCTCAGCCCTTGGCTTTTCTGCTGCCTCCAACCAGCCCAGGCCTTGCTCAGCATTGCAGTTCCTGCTCACAGCCTTTGGCTCCTGCAATCCTGCCCTCAAGGATCTGCTCTCACCAGTCCCTGGGGAGCCTTTGGCAGCCCCTGCTCTCAGTGGGGCCACTGATGCTCCAAGGGACTTGGAGTTTTGCTTCTGACTCCTTGAGCAGTTTCTTCAATCTTCTCTCAGTGCCTGAGGGTCCTGCACTTAGCCCCAAATCCACCATGGGGATCATTAATATACAGAAAGTTTTCAGGAGCTCTTTTCCTGTCTTTATTTGTCATCAAGTCTCCAGGGTTTGTGCAGTTGTTTGGAGTCAGTTTGGAGTTCTGTTAAGGAGGAAGATTTGAAAGTGTGTCTCATGACTTCTTTATTTTCCTCAAGGGAATGTTTTTCTGTTTTTCATTTCAGAGATAAACTGATAGAAGCTTTCCACAGGTGATCTTCGTGCTGAATGTCTGCTTAAGAGCTCTGGGCACAGAGAAGTATGAGCCCCTTGCAGACTGACCCAGTTCAGACAACTTGCTCCTCACCCCCAAACTCACCAACTCTTGATATCTCCCACCTGGGACTGGCAACCAAAAATATAAAAAAAACCTCCAAAATATATCTTTAAAAAAAAATTATTAAATAATAAAATTATATTTTAATGAGATATAATATTACTATTCTATACATTTAAAACACATTTTTATAATTACATTCATAAACTTCATATTATTAGCAACCAAATAAATTATTGGTCATTGTTACTAAGTAAGACAAATCCCCTAATTAATTTATTTCTCTCTCTTTAGGATAATTCATAATATTTGTAACCTTTTTATCATCTTTATTATCAGCTTTTTTTCAGACAAGGTCAAGGTGGGTTCTTCAGGGTCCAAGGAGACATTTCTGGGGCACATTTAAGGCAGTTTTGGGTCTGGTGAAAAAATTTAGAAGGAAGTCTGGGCTTCCGAGGGGCACTTGGGTGTCCAGGAGGGCACTTAGGGGTCCAGGGAAGCATTTGGAGGTCGCGGAGGAGAATCTGGGACCCTTCGGGTTCTGGGCAGGCACTGGAGGAGCTCTGTCAGGGCTCTCTAGGGCGTGGGGGATGATGGGAGTTGTAGGCGCGGGTATAGTAGGGTGTAAAGTGGCTGCAGAGCATCATGGGAGCTCCAGGCGCAACTGCAATGTCTCTTTGTGAGGCATGGGGCATGATGGGGGATGAAGTCTCAGCTGGAATGGCGTGTTACTGGAACCGTGGAGCATGATGGGTGCTGTAATCCTGGAACTGCCTCTTGCCGAGAGTTTGGGGTTCGGGAGGGCCCTGCAGGGACACTTTTGCCTCTGAACAGTGACTTGAGGTCCTCAGAGGGGAACGTGTATGATTCAGGAGAGCTTGGAGGGATCTTGGGGAGCTCTAAGCGTGCTCTTTATGGCACGGGGCACAGCAGGAATTTTAAACGACTGACTGGGTTAGTGAGGTGCTCTGAGGTCATGGGGGATGGCAGGAGATGAATTCCCAGAAGTGCCTGTAATGGGCATCTGCGGGTTTGGGAGCATTCAGGGGATTCGGGGATGTTTTTGGGAGGTTGCCAAATGGGCGCTGAGGGTACACTTAGGGTTCCTGGAGGTTCTGGAGGAAAGCTGTTGGACATATGGGGGGGGGGGGGAATAGTGGCGTTCTGTGGAGCGCAGAGTGTGATGGGTATTGTAGTCCCGGCTCCAATGGGGCTGTGTGGGGCCGCGGGGCATGATGGGAGTTTGAGGCACAAAGGAAAGATGGCGCCGGCTCTAGGTACAACCCCTGAGGACCTGGTCCCCGGCCTGAACCTCCTTGGTGGCATCTTGGGAGTGTGTCTGTTTTCCATAGGGAAAATTGGGAGTTTTAGATAGCATCAAAAGTAACTAAAAGGAAAAATTCCTCTTTCCCTGAGACCTGCTAACTATCCAATCAAAGCAGGTCCCAGTTGAGTGAGGACAGACAGGATGGGGTTGGGGAATGTGGAGCAAGGTTGTCCACACTGGGTCAGACCTCAAGGCACAGCTTCTCTGAGCAGGCCAGACCTCCTGAGAAAAGACCCTGGATCAATGTCAATCACAGAATGCTGCAATCACCTCTGCTTTAAAGAGAATAGTTATAAAATCCATCCTTTAAAATACGAACAGATATTTTTAAAAAGGACTTGGAAGTATTTTTCCATAACTATTGTAGGAAACGTTTCTAATGAAGTGCACCAGACCAGAGGGAAATTAAGGCAGAGCCATAGTTTATTAGGAAACCTCTCAAGAACTCCAAGTGAGAATCAATCTCCAAAATTTCTTGGAAGTTTTAATGGGTCCCAGGGAGGAACATGAGTGAGAAAGTGTCCCCAAGCCACTATCAGAACAGAGAACTGGAGGCAGAGATGACAGATGGGGACAAAGAGAAGCCAAGTCTTGGCGCCCTGGGGCACAGCAGGGTCTGTGCCACCAAGGGCTGGGAGGAGACACCTTGTCCTGAGCCACTGGGGCCTCCTGGCACAGCCCCAGCAAGGCTGGCCACTGTCACCCCTTGTGCTGCCCTCAGCATCCCCCCCACATCCCAGTGGCCTCAGGGATCTGCTGGGACCAGTCCCTGGGGAGCCTTGGTCAGGAATGGCCCTGGGGTCTCCTTCATGCTCCCAGAGACTGCAGGTTTTTCCAAGGACTTTGGGTTTTGCTTTTTCCTTGGAGTCTCTGAAAGCTTTGTGCAATCATGGCCTCCAGTTATCTGCTTTAATTAATCTCTTGAGAGGCTTTGTCAGTAACAACACTCAGTGGGGCTCAATGCCTCTAGGTGCTTCAGCTTTCAAAGGTTCTTTACTTTTTCCTTTGCACACTGACTTTCTGAGAACAGACAAAATTCAGGCAAAGAAAGGGTTTGAATTTTTTTTTAAGCAATCCAAAATTTTTAAGATTCCCCACTGCAAACAGGCACTAGGTGCCACCAAGGAAATTCCTCATCCCCAAGGCAGAACCCTGCAGGGAATGTTGGAGACCTTTGCATTCCTTGGTTCCCTGAGGCCTTGCAGTGTCACAAAGGCCCCTTGGTTCCATGAGGTTCTGAACTGTCATAGTGGAGATTTTGGTCCATGGGGCCCCACGATTTCACAATGCTCTTTTTGGTGCCATGAAGCCTTGATCTGTCACAATGGCCATTTGGTTCATGAGGTTCTGTACTCAACAATGGTCTCTGTAGTTCCAAATTGTCACAACGCACCCTTGGTTCCATGAGGTTCATTGGTGTCACCATGGTCTCCTTGGTCCCCTGAGCCATCACAATGTCACAACACACCCTTGGTTCCATGAGGTTCCTGCAGCAGGACTTCCCCTGTGGCATAGAAGAGCTCATCTGTTCTGTTCATCAGCTGGACCCTAACTCAGGGCATCTTCCCCCTCTCAGGAATTGCTGAGATAACCCAGGTTGAACATTTGTCCTGTCCTGAGTTCTCTCTGGTGCCAGGGAGGTGGAATTCCCAGCTGAACATGAACATCTTGCCTTGAGAGCAGCTGAAGGGAGATAAGCCTTGAATTCCTGAGTGACTCACACTTCACTTTCTTTACAAACTATAAAAGCCACACAAAACTTTCACAAAGCAGAAGTCTTCTGCATAGTCCCTGCAAATGGGCAGGGCTTCTCTCCCAAATCTGGATGCATCTTCATGGTTCCTTTTTTGGAAGCTGAGTGAAAGGGCTCCATGGGCACTCCTTCATCAATTTGGTGGTAAGTTATATTAACTCCTGATCTCTGCTGTTTCTTCACCAGCTGTAATATAGGTAACTATATTGTGCACTGTGTTTGTATCTACCTGCACTTCTTTGTTTATCCTGTGCAGTAAGATAGTCTCTTATCTATTAATCTTAAGTCCATTTGATAAAAAATTCATTTTATGCTAGACCTTTTCTGCAATTCTAAAGAATTTGTGAGCAAGAGCAATTTGCAGGTTGCCTGAAACAGAGCTACTTCAGAAACCGGAGCATAAGGCAGGACTCTTCTGAGCTTTCACTCCGTTCAAAACACATTTCATTTAAAATCAGAAGGAGAAAGTATCTTTCTCCCTTTAATTCCTTTCTTGTTTATAGACTGATATCAGAAATCTCCAGTTGATATTGATCCCAAGCACCTCCTAATGGAGTCTGAAGAGATATGAAAATCAAGACCCTTTATGGCTGAAAATGAATCACACTTTGCTCCCACCCCTGCCCCACCAATTCCCTCATCCAACCCCTGGCACTCAGAGTAGCCTTGTGCAAATCTGAGTTGTGCCTGCAGCTTTCAGCTCCTTGGCACCAACTCCCATCTGCTTTCCTTGCAGAAGGAGCTGCCTGAGACACAGAGGAATGTTCATTTATTGTCACCAAACAAAATCAAATGCAGGCACAGATCCATGGAAAACAGAAGTCCAGCCCAAGGAGTGCTGGGCAATGGAGCCACATCCAGGGGTGCCCCCAGGGCTCAGGATTTGGGCCAGGGCAGTTCAGTCTCTTTCTTGCTGATCTGGATGAGGCCATCGAGGGCACCCTCAGTCAGATGCCAGGTGAGCCCAGGCTGGCTGGGAGTGTGGCTGTGCTGCAGGGCAGGAAGCTCTGCAGAGGGATCTGCACAGGCTGGAGCCATGGGCCCAGGACAATGGGATGAGGTTCACCAAGGCCAAGGGCTGGCTCCTGCCCTGGGTTCACAACCACCCCAAATCCCTGGCTGCACCCTGCCCCTGATCCCCACAGCCTGTCCTGTTTCCTTCATCCCTGCAGTGCCAGGCACTTTCTGGGTCAAGGGAGCTCTGGTGTGGGGATGGAGGGAGGTGCAAAGACCACCCCTGCACTGGGAACCACAACTCATCAAGTTTGTGTCCTCTGGGCTCAGGAACTTGTGAGACTCAGAGGCACAGAAAGTTTCTCTTCATGGCCAACATAAAAAATATAACAATGATATAATTTAATAAACATCAAAATTCTTCCCGCAACTGTGTGCAATGTTAAAGCAGTATCTGATGCATCCACCATACACAAGGTATTTCATTACAGGAACCGTTTTAAACAAAGACATTAGAAAGGGTGGTTCTGTGATAGATATGAACACAATTAAGATGTTGACTGATGTGTAATGATTAGAGAAAAACTGGAAGAGGAAATCTGGGAAGAATGGGAAGGCCATAGAACCAGCTGGTCTAGTGAAGAGATGGCCTTAGACATGGTCATTTAAACAGGAGAGGTGGAAACACCAAATGAAGAGGGACATGAAACAATAGACAGTGTAATGGTAACACAGAGGGGAACAGTATAATGGTAACACATGGTAGAGGTGAAGGGCAATGTTTCTTCTCCTGCCTCAGTACACTTCCAGGAAGTTTCTGTTCTCTCCTGGTGGGAAACCTTTGACATTTCTTAAAATACTCAAATAACCCAGATAATGAGTTATGCTCATGCCCTTTGCAAGTGTCAGGTCCCCTACAGTCCCAGGGCTCCTGTCCTATAAACATCTGCTCCAGCCCATTCCAAAATTTGAAGTAGCACCATCCTGGTATCATCAGGGAGCTGAGTCTGGAAGGGACATCAGCAATGTTTTAGTTTTGGTTCTTTGGGGGTCAGGAACTGGTGAGACTCAGAGGCACAGAAAAGTTTCTCTTCATGGCCAACATAAAAAATTGTAAATATCATATAATTTTAAAAGCATCAAAACTCTTCTCTCAGCCATATGAGATGACCCAGCAGCATCTGATGTGCCCACTTATCCACAAGGCATATCTATACAGCAATATTTTTAGATACAGACAAAGGTAATAGTAAAAGACATAAATGCAATTAAGATGTTAACTAATAAGTTATTTAATGTTCTGAAAGACTAGGCAACTCCCTGAAGCTCAAAGTGGGAAGATACTCAATGGAGAGGCATTGGAATGCCCAGAGTGGAGGTAGAGGAGGAAATCTGGGAGCAATGGGAAGGCCATAGATCCAGCTGGTCTAGTTAAGAGATGTCCATAGACATGGCCATTTAAATAGGAGAGGTGGAAACTCATGAATGAAGAAGGACTGAAAAACATGAATATTGGTGACACAAACAGAGGGAAAGATCAATATTTCTTCTTCTGACACTGTACAATCGCAGGTAATTCCTGCTGTCTTGCATTAGGAAAACTTTGACATTTCTTAAAAGTACTCAAATGATGGAGCTAATCACCCCACAAGCTGCAGGTCATGTACAGCCCTGGAGGTCTCCTGTCCCAAAAATACGTGCTTTTATCTATAACAGGGATCAGCATTGTCCCAAGATCATCAGAGAGCTGAGTTGGAAGAGACATCAGCAATTCAGCAGCCCAATCTGTAAGAAACAGCCCCAGACCAAGTGGTTCAAGGCTTGATGTGGTCTGAATTTGAAAATCCCAAAGGACAGGGATGGGGAAACTCACTTCCAAGGAAAGGGGTGTACCGATACTTGTGGGAGCCCAGGGTGTACCCCTGACCTCCTTGGGGGTCTCAAAACCTCCCTGGCAAGGGTCTCAAAGACTCCTGAGTGAGACCCTGGTGTCTCAGGCACTGAATTCTAACCCCTGGGGAAAATTACAAACCCAGAGGGAATGGAAACAAGCTACCAAAATTAGTAAAGTGTAAATTAGACTTTTAGAACATAGATAAATAGAATTTTTGGAATGTTTATGATAAGGGACACGTGGCCAAGATGGAGAATTTGGGGGGTGGACACCTTTTCCTCCTTCTTCTCCATGTCATCCATGTTGGGTGACACGTTGGCACTCTTGGATTGGATGGGGTCAGGGCTGGACCATTTAATAAAATTTTATTGTATTGGGAAAATTTTGTAAACATGCAATACATAGTACAAACTATGTAAAATAAGCCCTGCCTTCAGCAGGCAGATTCCACCATGGATGCCAGGCTGAGCAGACCGCTGCTAGCCAGGCAAAAAGTCCCTGAGATATGAAAGAATAAACAATCCCTGGAAAAAGAGAAAACCATCTCTGGCAATCTGTCTTTGGCTGCTTCAGAGAAAACCAGGGTTTGAACCACTTCATGTCCCTCTGGGGTGATCTCAGGGCAAAGGAGAAACCCCAGACTGGGACAGATACTTATTGGTGTTAACAGACACGTTCTCAGGATGCCAGAAGCCTTTCCTACCAGAACTGCCAAAGCACAAGAGGTCACCAAAGTACTGTTACAAGAAATTATATCACGCTTCGGAGTTCCAGCCACACTATCCTCAGACAGAGGACTACATTTCATTGTGAAGGTTGTACAGCAAATTAATGACCTGTTTGGTATAGATTGGGAACTTCACACCCCCATCACCCTCAGTCAAGTGGCCGGTTAGAAAAAGATAATTATTTGATTAAACGGCAAATTGCAAGATTAGGACAAGAAGCTCAATTACCTTGGCCCCAGACTCTTCCATTAGCATTGTCGTGGATTCGGACTAAAATGAGGGCAAAAGAGAAACTGAGTCCTTTTGAGATTCTCTATGGAAGGCCATATGGGGTACAACAGGGAACACTGGCCCAAGTAGGGGAAGAAACCCTACACAGGTACATGGTGGCCCTGAACAAACAACTCAAAGAAATTGAGAAGCATGTGGCTGGAGGTCAGAGCAGAGAACTAGATGACCCAGTACATGACACACAACCTGGAGATTATGTGTATGTTAAGACTTTTAAAAAAAGACTCTGGAGCCTCAGTGGGAAGGAGCATTACAGGTGCTTCTCACCACTAATACTGCAACAAGATTAAGGAACAGAAGGATTGGATTCATCATATGCAAGTAGAGAAGGCTCCAGAAGCTCCTTGGAAAGCAACACTGGGTGATAATGAACTGAATTTGAAATTTACTTGAGAAAGATGAATAGATTTTGGATAGAAATGTTAGCCTGGAGAACTGTATTTCTCATGATTATGGCCATAACTGTGACCAAAGTTAATGCAACACCATTATAAATATAGTACAACTGGGAGATTTTTTAGCTGTGGAAAAGCTTATGACACTTATTCCCATAGGATGTTATTCCAAATGATGAAGGTTACCAATGCAACCGCTGGGGAAGGGAGAAAGGTTTGGGGTTGTGAATAAACATTTGTTCAGCTTGGATTTCGTAAGTATCACCAGAATGCTATGAATGCTATGAATGACTTTTAATTGATTCTGGATGTTGTGAGACCTGTTTGTCTACCTGTCCTGAGTTTAGATTTAAAATTTAAGGTGTGCAGTTAAGGGGTGTAGATTAGATTACAATATTACTCAGAATTGTGTTGAACCCCAAATAGATGAGACTGCAGAAAATCCACTGACCCAGAGACCAGAAGAAACCACAGTCACTCGAACCCAAACTACCTCAAAGAGAACAATTCAGCCAATAATTACCAATACCAAAATTGGACCTTGTGCTATTAAGAGAGTAGGGACCCAAAGATGATTACTGAATCCAGAGTGGTCCCTGAAGAGAGTAGAAATGCGAATACAAGTAAATGCTTCTGCTATACAATAAGAATGTACCCCAATCCTTACCACTTCCTTTATGGATCGGACCACTTGGTTACAGAAACGTGCTCCTGATATGCTCAGACAGAAAAGAGATCTTACTGGGATACTAGGGACAGGATTGGGAATCTTGAACACTATGGACTCAGAAGTGTTAATGAATAAATTGGCTGCAACTGGTAGCGACACAGTTAAATTACAACAAACTCTACAACCTTCTCTACTAGCCTTAGGTACTAGACAGTGGAAATTTTCCAAAATATTACCGGAGTGGGAAAGTATAGAAGAACAAGACCACGGACTAATAGTGAATGCAATGGGAGCAGCTAATGAAAACATGTCCTTAGCCCTTGGATGTGTACAAGCACAATTATGGATGCAATCCATAGATGCCTCGATTATCAGGGAAGATGGTAAAGGCACATTCCCTGCGGAGATTCGCAGAATAGTTTGGGATAATGCTTCTGATTGAGAAAAAGAGCTCCAGTCATGGTGGGTCCTAGTTAATTTCACTTATGATCCTGTAACAAGTATGGTAACTGCCTTTGTTCTAACTATACATAATGCATCAGTGAATCTGACACATCCAATAATTACCTTAGGATTGAACCATGAAGGAACCATCCTATTCCCTTCCGAGCACAGGAAATGGGCACAGAAGGCCAAAGGCAATGGCAGACTATTAATATAGAATCTTGTACATTGAGGCAACAACTGGGGTTTATATGTGAAGGAAACATAAATAATGACCAAAATACCTGTCTGGATGCAGAGAAAAGCATTTGTCACTTTGAAGTTCACTTGGCCAACCGGACAACCTTACTTGTGCACAGAGGCCAGGATTGTGTGTGTCTCAGAACACCATGCTCCACCATTCGGGTAGACGAATCAGCTATAAATGAAACCCAGTCCAATCTGTGTATTTGCAACTTTGTTAGAATTGAAGGTTGTGACTTTTCTTATCAAGCACCTGTGATATCACACCAATATATAAAAGCAAATCTGACTTGAGTACAGGAAATATCACCTGTACCTATCAGGATGAATTTGACTTCAGTCAAACAGCTATTGAAGCATGAGGACTTAAAGGAGATTCTCAAAGAAATTACAAACAAAGGAAGAAAGACTCTGATCACACTACACCAGGACACAGAAACCATAAGAAAAGCTTTCAAAAGATTGGAAGTAGACACCTCTTACCATTGGTGGGATGCGCTCTTCGGATGGTCACCTTAAGGAACTGGAATACTCAACACATTGGTTCATCCAATTATTGTACTATTAATTTTACTTGGTGTTAGTATGATTATGTCTATTAAAATGTTCATTTGGAATTGGAGGATATTGTAACGAGTAGCAATTCTAACTTCATTGACGACAGCCTTCAGTGTGGCTTTAAGAGATACCTTGCCTCAGTATGAGGATAAAGCACTTAGGTACTAGTAAAAGAACTTACTAATTTTATAGAAAAGGGGGGAATAAACCATAATATTTGTACTATTGTTTTATAGTTTTGAGAATTGCATGCTTAGGGAATGAGTGAGGGGGTAGATATCTTGAAAAGTTTAGGAGGTAGAGGTTAGGAAT
The DNA here is from genome assembly GCF_903797595.1 of Erithacus rubecula. Lineage (NCBI taxonomy): Eukaryota > Metazoa > Chordata > Aves > Passeriformes > Muscicapidae > Erithacus > Erithacus rubecula. The sequence goes on from NW_027636301.1 coordinate 525,912, forward strand.
GTAACCCTTAAACTTATATATCCTAGCAGGGGGATTAGAAGTTGACAAAGTCTGGTCACATAATATGCAGAGCCAGCAAAATATACATATGGAAACATTTAAGTGAAACTGATATACATTAGATAATGCTAAGAGTTAGCCAAAAGAAAGCAATCAATTATAAATTTTGACACTGAAGGCAATAAATGAATAAAGGGCCTAACAAGTCAGGTAGTCATGGTAAGGAGACAGAGGTAGAGAGTTTAGAGCGAGGTAGACGATCCTTACTTCATCTCTTACAACCCTCCGACTCAAATTGAAGACCACCGCCACAAAACCAAGGGGATACTACACAGCAGCAATGAGTATGCAGCTAATTTTAATACTAAGTGGGGAAAGGGCGGTGATGGGTAATAAATGTGTACAGGCGTTTTTGAATATGCATGATTTTTGTGAATACATGAAGGACCAAAACTGCCGAGGGCACACACACCTTTTGGAGACATCCTGCATGTTCGCCCAGCACTGAAATAAACATATCCTTTTGACTAAATTGGCTGAAAGGTATTTTCCTTGCCTTTCATGCATCACAATGAATATCTCCGACCAGGACCCACAGATGTTGTGCACTCTGATGATACCAGGCACCACCCCACCTCAAATTCATTTCGGAGGTTTGGCAGCCTGGGGAGTGCAAATTGAGGCAAATTTCTGATCGGGGTTATTGAGGTGAAGGGCAGGAATTATCCTATGATGCCTTTACGGTGGTTGACTGATACCCCTGTTTGGCAGAACTAGTGGTCCATACGAAAAATTCAGTTGATAGCCCTTTTTCAATTGGTTCAAATGCAGTGATGGAGAGCATGGGGGCGTTGAAGCCTGGTATGCCTTTGCCCAACATGCTTCCTGCTGGATGGGACATTTTGGTCATTGACTTGAAGGACTGCTTTTTCACAATCCCCTTGTGTCCTGAAGCTAGGCCAAAATTGGTTTTTACGGTGCCTGCAGTGAACAATTCTGAGCCAGGGCAGAGATATCAATGGAAAGTTTTGCCACAGGGTTGTCATTGTAGCCCGACACACTGCAGCAGGCTGCAGCAAGGTCTTTCTACTCATCAGGTATACCAAGTAGATCCTTCCATTGATATCACTGTGTTTATCACCAATCTGGATTTACATCCTACAGCTATCACTGGCCAGTGGAATGACACATGGTGTGATCCTTTGCACGTTCTGGAGTGGGTTGTTATGCCACATCAGCTGCAAAAGACAGCAAGGTTGGTGTTGGAATTGTTTTCCCGACTGATAATCAAATGTTGTCTACGATGCATGCACTTGATAGCAGTGGACCTTGCAAGGATTGTATTTCCTGTGGAGCAGGAGTTCTTTGAAGGAGGCTTTGTTAACAGTGTTCCTTGCAAATTGCTTGTCATCTGCCCAGCCATAAGCTACTGCAAGTAGCAAAGACAGTTGTCTTTGAGACCCAAAAGTAGTCAGGTGCCAGTGCAAGGTTCTGCTGCTTTCACTGACAGGTCAGGCAAAATAGGGAAGGTCACTGTTACCTGGGAGGATGAGTCTGATTGGCAAATGCTGGAAGGCCATGTGTTGGAGTCAGTGAGTTAGGGGGTCTCTCTGAATTCTTCAGAGACAAGTTAGAGTGCAGGGATTGCATAACTCTTAGAGTGAGTTCTGATGTCTTTAGTGAGTAAAAGGTCTGGATTCCACAGCAGTAGCTTCTGTTCTGCTGAAGGTTGAAAAAACACTGATATCTTCAGTAGAGGCTCTAAGCCCAAAGTTGTTGACAGGACTTAGGCATAGTAGAGTTATAGCAAGAATATTGCTTGCATTTCTTAGATAGATTCTATGCGTAGTGTTATACATAACGTGGTGAGCTAATAAACTAGAATTCTAATAGGTTAAAGAGTGGTGGTTAGAGTTTGCACCTTAGCTTGTTGGAAAAATGCTATATAACAGTATATATTGGGAGAGGTGTTGCTTTTAGCCATTCTGGCTTCTAGCCATTTGCTTATTGCTACTGCTTTTGCCATTGCTTGCCATTGCTTTTGGTATTGCCTTTTGAGATTGATGTGCTTTGTAATAAGATGTGCTTTGTAATAAATAACCTTTTTAACTATTAGCTGCTTTCCTTATTTGTAAGATTACCCGACAAGTAAGAGCCAAAGAGCTCAGAGCAGGAGCCTATAGAGCTCCTATAGAGTTAGGTGCCTGTAGAGCACCTGGGGATCAGAAATAACCTCCACATCTGGAATCCACGTTTGGCACCAGTATGTTCAGGGGTGCCACTGCCTCCACTGGCCTTTTGGATGGTATGGGAATGGGTTTAGATCACTGTTCCATCCCTGCCCCTTAGGAACCTCACAGCCACTGCAAATCTCCAGGCACATCCCCACAAAGCCATTCTGCAGGATGTCAAAACCTGCTTTTCTCAAGCCCCTCATTCCTTCTGCTGCTGCCCTTCCCTCTTTCAGTTCCCCAGCAGCCTTTCAGCCCAGAAGCTGCTGAGCTCTCGGGATGCTCGCTGCTCTCCAGCTCCCACACCTCCATCATCTCAGGCTCACTGGCATCCAGGAAGTTCAGCAGAGCTCCCTGCCCTGCTGCTCTCTGGAAGGTCTCTGCCAGCCCAGGTTTCTCCAGGGCCCCCATGCCATGGCCAGGAAGGGGAGTGGAGGCACTGGGGGCAGATGCACACCCTTGCTTAGTATCCCATCATTTCTGGCATAGCTAAGGAGCCAAATCAGGACTTGTTCAAACTTCAGTGAAAGGATCAGATCCTGTCAGGGATACATTGGGCCCTTTCTCATCAAGGCTGACATCAAGTACACGAGCCTTTGATTGGACATTCTCTTTACCAAAGCTGTTGTTCACCTGCCTCCTCCTGCACCCCATGGCAAACCCAAAACAACTGCAGGTGCTGGCCCTGCTGCAAAGGCAATCGTGTGGCTGGGCTCTGGGCTGCTCTCCCCATGGCCACCTCCCATCCCTTCCCTCTGGACAAAGCCATGCCAGGGCACACAGCTGCCCAGAAGCTGATGAAGTCTAAAAATAGCATCAGAGACAACTATGCAGAAGGCCATGGCTGTTCAACTCAGAAGCTGAGACAATCTGGAACTGACTGTGCAGGACTGCCTGTTCCAGTAAATACCTTTTTCCTTCCCAAGCAGACAGAGTCGACAGAACACACCACCAAGACATAGACATGGTTCACAGATACCCATAGGTTACTAAATGTAGGAGGATTGCTTGGCCAGATGGGACAACTTGAGCTGCTCTGACTGCTTGTTAAGGCGTTCTCAGCAATAAGGCAGAGCAGGAGCCACATCAGAGCCCAGAAACCATTCAAAGACCCCTCCTGCTCTTAATACGCAATGAGAATGTGAAATCTGCAATACAGCCCCATTGCAAAGACAGTCTGAATTGCAGTGTCCATCTAAGCTCTTCCTTGGCTCAGTTGCTTCCATGGGCTCACACCAAAGGAAAAGATCTCTGAGCTCTGCCTACAGGGCATAAACTGAAAATCTACTGCACAGCACTTAGCTTGGTCTCCTTACCTTATGTCCTTTTCCCTCAGAATTGAGCTTCCTGTTATTTTGGACGTCGTCATCACAGCCGGTGCCCTTTTCCCCACTCTCCTGCTCTCTGCTGCACATCTTGTATGGCTTGGTAGGATGAGAGCTCTCTTGGATGAGAGGCAAGGGCTTGGAGGGAAGGAGCATAGAGCGATTTTCCAGGGAAAACCTCTTGGCAAGAGGGTAGCCAGTCAGGCCTACAAAGTGAAGACACAAAATTTAACATATAATAATGCAAACCAAAAGCTCCACATTGCATGGGGCACATTTCCTGGAAACCTCTAAATAGCTGCTCAGGGAAACATACTCCTGCCAGCAGCCCCTTGGGGCAGGCCTGGGCCACACCCTGACCCACTTGCACAGAGCTCCCAGGGCAGCAGCCTGGCCTCTGGGCTGCCCTGGGACAGCAGGGATCTCAGAGCCCTGTGCCTCCAGCAATGGCTCAGCTGCACATGCAGCCTCCTGCTCCTCTCCCTGCCCCACATCTGAGCAGCCCTACAGCTCCACGGGGCACTGGGAGCAGCACAGCTCATGGCAGGGGGCACCTGCATGGCAGAACTGTTCCCTGGCATTGTGCACAGGCTCTCCAGGCTGGCACAAGACCCTTCCTCCTGCCAGAGAGTGGCCCAGCTCCCACCTTACCTCTGCGTGAGGCTGAGTCCTGCTCACAAAGGAGCAGGTGAGTTAGATGAACCTCCTCCTTTATCATACCATATGCGTGTCCAATGGTTGAAGATCTGAGGGACTTTTGAATTCTTGAGAAAATTTCTTTGTTTTTATTTTTTTAGGGATCTAGCCTGTGTTTAATTCCTCTGAACACTATTGAGTTATCAGGTCTGAAGGGAAAGGTGGAAAGCTCCAATGATAAGAGGGGAGGAAAGATTGCTTCTTGATGGTGGCCTTTTGTGAATACTCAGTAAAGACCTACACAGATGTGTCTGCTATTTCTGCAAACCTCAAAGAGCTCTCAGCAAGCAGGCAGGCCTTGCTGGTGGCTTTATAGCACCGTAATATCATCCTCAGTGTTGGACCCAATCACCAAGCAGAGGAAGAACAGGAAATTTATCTGTAGTGAGACTCAACAGAGATGGCAAAGAAAGAAACAGGATTTGCATCTCCTGACCATGTCTAATTTGTGGTCAACTGTGACCACAGTCCCTGTCCTGGCTGACAGTATGAGTGATTTGGCTACTGTCAAAAAGGAGAAAGCAGAGTAAACTAATGACAGAATGTTGTGATGCCATGGGCATCCTGGCAGGATCACCTGTAGCTGTCAGCCACCAACTCTGACACAGGCCCAGCACTGACCACCATGGACCAATGTTCCCTGAACAGTGGTGGGATTTTTCTACATTTTGGTCAGGTCTTTCAACTCCTTTCTATCCTCATCTTTTCCTTCTGTGGCCTTTCCTTTTCCAGTAGAATCCATGTTTGAGCCCGTGCTTGTGTCTCACAGAAGTATCTCGGTTGAATTTGGGAACTGTCTGGGATAGACAGCGACAGGAGCTGGTCCCAAGCCCTGGTACAAGGTGGGGTGACTCCAATGGCCAGCAGTGGGCACAGACAGCAGAGCCAGACGTGTCTCCTGCTGCATCTCCAGCCGCTGTGTCCATGTCACCCACAACCTTCCCAGCCCCAGCGCGGGGCTGCCCCTTTGTGATGCGCTCGCCCCTGGTTCTCTCGTTTCCTTGGCCACAGAACCCCCACCCCCACCCCAGTTCCCTTCCCTTCCCTTCCCTTCCCTTCCCTTCCCTTCCCTTCCCTTCCCTTCCCTTCCCTTCCCTTCCCTTCCCTTCCCTTCCCTTCCCTTCCCTTCCCTTCCCTTCCCTTCCCTTCCCTTCCCAAGGGCAGCCAGCCCTGGGCCTAGCCAGGCCTGAGGGTTTGACACTGTCTAGGAAGTTGATGCTTTCCAAAGCTACTTTTCAAGGCCTTCATTTATGTCCTTCCCACTCAGTTCTGGGCTGCAGCTTGTTGGCTGAGGAATTTGTTTATTTCTCTTCACAACAAATAAAGTGCTGAGACACAACTGGTTATTTGCAGTAAAAGAAGCTTTGCACTTCCCAGGATATGACCCCTGAATTCGGTTGGCTGATGTCATTAGGGAACAAACTGACCATCCAAACATTCCACCTTTGCTCTGCTTCATTGCTTCAGGGGTTTATTCCCTGCTTTCTTTATTGCAGACACTGAAACACATCATAAAAAGGATTTGCCTCAAAATATTTCTGATCTTGGTGCTTCCTGACAATTCAAAATTTTCTTAATGGAAATAGCACAGAGCAGGTTTTTCTGAAATAATATCCAACAGAGCGGTTCAAACTAATCATGCTTGATAGGGCAGAACTGAGCATGAGCCAAGAGACCAGTGGGTCTGATCCCTTTTCCTGCGTCAGCAAAACTATTTATATAAGTCTCATCTCTCCTACCTCCTCAAATAACCTTTTCACTCTTCATTCACTGCCCCCAGTATTTAGTGGGCCAATATAATCAGTTTATCTGTAGGGTAGAAATTGGCCAGGCAAAAATTCTCCTTCATTGTGCAGGGGTTTATTTCTGCTTTTTTTCCTGCAGACACACACAAACCCAACACTGCAACACCAACCTCAAAACGATTCTCACTTTGACTGTCCCTGAAAATTCAGAACCATACTCAGAGTGTTTCCCTGTTCCCAGGGACAGGCTCCAGGGCTGGGCTCTCACTTGCACAGAATGAGGAAGAGCTGCTGCACTTGCCAGTGGCTCAGGGGGCTCATGATCAATGCTTTGAATGCAGCTTTTGTGCACACTCTGCCTCCCTGAGCTGAGCAGCATTCCCAGGCATGGACACCCCTGCTGCAGCCAACATCCTCCCAGCACAGCTGCAGGAACGAGATTGCAGCAAGCCCTGCCTGAAGTAGTCTCCAGTCTGCTGCAGCCCTGCACCTGCAGTGGAATCACCTTGTGCTGCCATGGGGGAGCAAAGGGGGTGAGGGGCTCTTTGCAGATGAGGGTCTCCTCAATGTGCTGCTGCTGCTGCTGCTCCCTGGGCCTGAATCAGCTGCTGGTGCCTTCCCTCACAGCTGTATCAGGAGCCTGCCTGGAAAAATGACACTGTCAGTTCAAGTGGCAGCCACCCATCCCGCCATGGCTCTGACCACAGGGCATCCTGCCTACCAAGCTGCTCCTGGTCAGGTGATGTTAGACAACGTAAAAATACCTTCAAACAATGCATTTTCCACATTCTGTCAAAATCATGGCCGCACAGTCCACATCTTGGGGGCAGACTGCTGTCAGCAGAATGGGGGCAGCCCCAGCATCTGCTCTCCCTATGGCTGGATGGCCATGGCAGTGGAGGTGAGTCTCTCACTGTGCCCACTGCTGTGGCACCCAGTGCTCTGGAGTTGTTCCCACTGAATTCAGGGTGCTGCTACAGCAGCAACATCACTCCACACATTTGATAACAAAGACTTGGAATGGCATACAGGACTTGCCTGAAGAGCTACTAAAAATAAAAGGGGAAGGGGCAGGGGAGTTAGCATAATTCACTCCTTCTAATACAAGCATACGTGGATTTAAGCAGGGACATTGGGCTAATCATACTGGGGACTGGTTTGAAAGCCTTGTCTCTAGCCAAATTTTTTCAAGAGAAAGGAGTAGATAATATTTTACAACTCATCTGTGAGCAAGTCTGAGCCAGAGATCAAAGCACAGGACAAATACTCCCAAATTTGCTACCCATGGGGAAAGGAAGCAGAAAGGCAGATAAAACAAGTGCCATTGCAGCTAAATTGCCTGCATTTATCTCATGGTCCAACCTTTCTGTACAAAAGCACCTCAGTTCAAATGCACAGCTGAAGACTAAGGAATGGAAGTATTTTAAGAGCATTTAAAGCCTGGTTCCCTTTACTTTCAAGGAAAGGGAGATGTTAAATTCCTTAAAAACACCAATGTGGGTCTATTTGGGACTGCATCCTTCAAAACAAAGAATGGAGGTTTAGAGCTGCAGGACCGTTTCATTGGAAAACCCCTTTAAGACCAGAGAATCTCTCTAATAATCTGAGGCTGCTAACACTGCCAAAGCCACCACTAAAGCATATCCCAGGACAGGATGCTCTTGGCCTTCTTGGCCATCTGGGCACTCTCTGGCTCACGTTCAGCCACTGCCAAACAGCACCTCAGGACCTTTTCTGCTGGGTGGATTTCCAGCCACTCTGCCCCCATCCTGGAGCCTCCCATGGCTGTTGTGGCTGACGTGCAGCATGGGGCACTTCACCTTGTTGAACCTCATACAGATGGCCTCAGCCCATGATCCAGCCTGTCCAAGTGTCTCTGCAGACACTTTCTACCCCCCAGCAGATCAACAGTCCCACCCAGCCTGGGTGCTTCTGTTCCCAGGGAAACTCGCTGACCTGTTTGTCATGGCCACTTTTGTGCAGAGCCCCAGCATTGGGAGTGGAGGTCTGGGCTCCTGGCCAGCTCAGGGGGCCTTGGCCCAGGAGCCCCGGCAGGGGCAGCTGAGCAGTGCTGCCCCCAGGGTCACTGCCAGGGAGGGGGACAAGGGGAATGGCCAGCAGGGCTCAGCCTCACACAGAGGTAAGATGGGAGCTGGGCCACTGTCTAGTGACCACCCATTATATGGGTTGATGGTCAAGCTGTGTGTTCACCTCACTCACTTTGTCCCTTTGACTGATCTATAACATCTAATTCCCTATCCACAACGCTGTGTTGGGTTGATGTGGCCAGAAATGTGTATTCTATCACCATCGGTTAAAACCGGGTGGGGTAGTGATTCCTTATCTCCGTGGCACATACCATCAGCTAATGGTTCATCTTCAAGACAAGATGGGTCAATCATCTTTATCTTTTCCACAATCCATCCTCCCTCCAGGAAGATATCTGCTGTTGGGCCATTAAGTCCCACTCTATGGCTGATAAAATTACATCATCCCATTGGGAGATGCTCCAGCCAGGGAGAGGAGTCAAGCCTTTCCTACCCAGATAAAAATAGAGCTGTTTGACAGCAAGTTACCTTCTTTCCACTGGATTCCAGAGGAGAAGCCGGACCGTTCTACATCATCCCTGAACTTTTGGAGAAAGGCTGCACCCTTCTACAGGAGCACTGCTTCAGCTGAACTACACCTACCACTGCATGGGTGTTATGGGTTATGTTTTGACTAGCTCCTCTCCTTACCCCCCTCCCATGGAGCTGCCGGCCCCTCCCCCGGGCTGTTTTATCTAGCCAGGTGTTTTTCTGCTTTTGGGGCTTTTCGCTGCTGATTTAGCTGCTTTCGCTGCTGCTCGCTGCTTTAGCTGCTGCTTCTGCTGCCCCCCCCCTGCCCCCCCGCCCTCCACTGCTTCAGCTGCTTTTCCCCTGGCTGCCTAAGCTGCCCCTTTTCCTCTCCCCCCTCCTCATCCCTAAGATTCGCACCGGTTCCAGAGGAAATGGATCTGAACTTCGGAGACCACCTCTGGAAGTCTGCCAAAGAAGCTCTGCTGCCCTTCCCAGCGAAGATCTGCCGAGTTCATCTCATCTGGGTCTGTGCTGGGAAGTGTTTCTTTTGTATTTTGTTAATAAAAAGTTTTTTCCACTTTCCCCTGAAGAAAATTCTTTCCGAGCTTGGTGAAGGAAGGAATTGTAAGGGGGGGAGGGGGCCCTTTGGAGGTCTTTTTCCCCAAATTTGTCCTAAACTTGGACAAATTATTTTGGTGGCCCGTACGGGGAAACCAGAAAAAGTGGAAAAAACTTTATTCTAATGATATTTTGTTTTCAACTGTTGGTATTGGTATGTCTATTGAATCCAGAATGTCTTCTGTTGTGGGAGCCTGCCTGTATGGGTGGTCATTAAGTTTCTTTGAAGTGTTAATACCGTTGTGGTCGTTGGGCTCATTTACTTATCCGGAGATAGCTCCGGTGCTCTCTTTAATACGAAGTTTTTGTATTAAAGGGGTATTAACCAAAATACTCATCGGGCTAGGCTTGGTGATAATGGCATATAAGAGATTTATAAGAATGTTAGAATCGGCTTCAGGAATATATAAATCATGGCTTGTGTAATTTCTTAGAGGAGAAGCAAGAAAAGAGGATTTTCTGCCTTTATTTCCTTTCCTCTCCTCTGAATTAGTTACATCTGTATTAGAAAATATTCAGACCTCCCTGAATATTAAGGACATTATCTTTTTGGCAGTTAATTTGTTAAGTCTTTGTTGCACCATTTGCAGTTTATACAAAATTAAGGCCGAGATTTCTAAAGGGGCTGGGTGGACTCCTGATTTGGGAGTCAAGCTGGGCAGGAGGAATCTTGAGTGGAATGGCAAATGGGAGAAAATGGGCCAGATTTTAAAGGAGTTTTCTGATCCCATAATTTGGGAATTCCCATCAGAACAGATTCAAAATCCGATTGAGGTTGCAAGGTACTTAAAGGGGAAGTGTCAGGATGGTTCTAAAGAGAAAAGGATTATTGCAGTGAGCTGGGCCCTGACACATGCATATCGTACCCTGCTAGGCACTATAGAGCAGGAGACAGAGGAGAGGGAACAGGGAGATAAATTATCCCCTATCCCAGTGACTCAAGTTGCAGCCAACCCCCTAGGCCAAAACCCAGCAGCTAAACTGGAGAACAAGCCCCAACCAATGGCTGTGCCTACTAGTACGAGAAGTGGGAAATGCACCAAGAAGACTGATAGGCTAGTGGAAGATGATGATGATGATGATGCTGGAGAGGGACCTTCAACACCTCCTGATGTAAAATCAGGAGTTAAAACAACTAATGGAAGAGCAGAGACTAAGATAAAACAGCCCGGGGGAGGGGCCGGCAGCTCCATGGTGGGGGGTAGGGAGAGGAGCTAGTCAAAACATAACCCATAACACCCTTTAGTGTTGGCTCCTGAGAAAAATAACAAAGCTATTAAGAAAAAATCCAGGAGGTGTTGCAGCACATGCTCAATAAATCAAAGGTGTACACATCCTGACAAGGTGTACTGTATGGAGACTCAGGAAGACAAGACAGAGGAATTGCTCAGACCACCCCCTAAAAGACAAGGAAGGGGGAGGGTGGTAGGGGAAGTAGATTTGAAATTGCCATCAACTTCAGGTTTTACCCCTGCTTCATCCCCTGCTTCATCCTCACTTGAGAGAACAGTAATTAATAAGGGAGTTTCTCCTCCCATTTCCTGAGCCACAGGAGCCAACCCAACAGTATCCACCCTATTTTATGTTATGCTATTTTTTGTTTATGCTATTAAACAGAATTCCTCTCAAAGTCCTTCTGAATTTCTAAAGCAGTTGCGAGGAGCAATGTGTCAACACACCACCCTGAATCCTGAATCTGATAAGAGAATACAACAATTGATAAACTTGTTTTTACGGCAATTTACAAGTGACATCAAGTGAAAGCTCCAGAAGATGCGGGGCCCAGCAAGTTGGAATTTGGAGACTTTGCTAGATGAGGCATGGAGAGTTTTCAGCAATTGGGAAGAGGGGTGTAAACCAGGGACAAAGAAACTTGTAGCAATAATACAGGAAAATGTAAAAGGGAAACGTGAGCATGGTCCCCCAAAACAAGGACCACCCCAACTAGGCGAAAAAAAAACCAATGTGCGTTTTGCAAGAAATTTGGACACTGGAAAATCAGTGTCCAGAATTAAGAAGAGAGGATGAACAAAGAAAAGGTGACTGAAAAGGGGAGGGGGTGATGGCTCACCTAAAGGAGGACTGACGGGGCCCTACCCTAGAGGACCCTCTGGTTATAATCAAACTAGGGAACAATGAAAAATAAGTGGAATTTTTAGTTGACACAGGGGCAACATATTCGGTGTTAAACAAGGCCCTGATACCTATAGCAAATGATTATGTTGCAGTAAAGGGAGCAACTGGCCAATCTGAAAAAGCATATTTTTGGAAACCATTAAAGTATAAGTTGGGAAAACAGTGGGGGATTCATCAATTCTTGTATATGCCTAAAGCTCCATCTGCACTTTTGGGCAGGGATCTGCTGGAGTAGCTGGAAGCAAAAATAATATTTAAAAATGGGGAAATTTGTTTTGGAGGTAAAAGATCAACAATATGTGAAATTGTTAAGCTTAATGCTAATAACCAAAAAAATTGAAGTTGAAAATGAAGAAGAAGAAATTATTAAGAAAATAAAAGATCAGGTATTCCCTGGAGTGTGAGCCTCCAATATACCAAGAAGAGCAAACAATTCTCTACCAGTACAAATTTGGCTTAAAGAAGGAGAACAATTCGTAAGAGTCAAACAATATCCCTTGAAAAGGGAAGACAGAGAAGAGATTAGCCCAATCATAGAAAACTTTTTGCAAATGGGACTATTGAAGGAGTGTCAATCTGATTTTAATACTCCTATTTTGCCCCTGAAAAAGCCTGATGGATCATACAGGTTAGTACAAAATTCAAGAGCTGTTAATAAGATAACTGAAGATTTATACCCAGTGGTTGCTAACCCCTACACCTTGTTAACTCTTTGAACACCTGAACTAACCTAGTTTACTGTTTTAGATTTGAAGGATGCTTTCTTTTGCCTCCCTCTCCATGAAGCCAGCCAGAAAATTTTTTGCATTTGAATGGGAGAATCCCAAAACTGGATGTAGAACTGAACTCACATGGTGTGTACTGCCCCAGGGGTTCAAGAACTCTCCTACTATATTCAGAGAACAGCGGGGAAAGGATTTGGAGTTTTGGGAACCCCCACCAGGAGAAGGACAGCTGCTTCAGTACGTGGATGACCTCTTAATAGCCACCTGGACCCAGGAGGCATGGATGGATTGGACAGTGAGCCTCCTAAACTTTTGGGGCCTGCAGGGGTACCAGGTATCCCAAAAGAAAGCCCAGATGGTGAAACAAACAGTGATTTACCTGGGCTGTGAAGTAAGTGCTGGACAAAGGACCTTGGGGCAAGACCGTAAGGAAGCAACATGCCAAACCCCAAAACCCCAGACAGTGAAAGAGCTGAGAACTTTTCCGGGCATGACGGGGTGGTGCAGACTGTGGATTTATAACTATGGATTGTTCGTTAAACCCCTGTACGCCTTAATCACTGAAGGGAGCAGGGATCTTCAGTGGACAACAGAAGGAACACGAGCCTTCAACCAACTGAAGGCTCTTATGTCAGCTCCAGCCCTGGGATTTCCAGATGTGAGTAAACCATTCTTTCTGTTTTCTCACAAAAAACAAGGGCTTTCCCCAGAAAGATTTCTGGCTTGAACAGAGAATTGTCAACCCAGGTCCTGCAATTCCTTATTAGTTCTCAGAATTGTCCCAGTTCCATTTGATTGCTGGGTAACGTTACTTCTGAGATTCCCTGGTCCTTCTCTGTGTCAATACAGCACAAACCTTCAGTCAGTATATGTCCCAAATATTTAACTTTTTCCCTTCTTTTTGTGCTTTTTTTTTCCCCCAGATACTCAAAGGTGCTTTTTAGCCTGGACATTCAGACATTTCCCAGAGGCTTCTTCCACTTGGCTGAAATACTTGAGAGTTAGAGACTTCCCCCTGCACCCACTGCATTCCCCCCTTAATATTCACCCCACTTTTATATAGCTAACAATATTCATGGCTCTTTTAGGTCATTGTACTTTTTCTGGGAGTTCATTAATTTAGCAGGACCTGGGTTGATCAGCAGTCTGTGAGGTCAGTTAATAACATTTTCTGAACCTGATGGCTTCTGCTGTCACTTATGTACAGTCCCTGGCCCTATCTCCAAGTAGTTTCCCAGCATCTGTTTCTAAAGACACTTTCCTGTTCTTCCTTCCATGGGGGTCCAGGCAGGCCCACAGCTCCCAGCGTTCCCCACCTGGATCCCACCTGTGCCCCCCGGGCCCCAGCGCCCCCCGCGAGGGGAGTTTGGGTTGGTGGGAGGGGGCAGTGCCAAGGCCGGGCCCCCCCGCGCTGTCGGGGCAGGAACAGCTGCAGTGGGGACCGAGTGCGGGCGGGAGCGGCCGAGAGCCCAGCGCTGCCCCAGCCCGAGTTGTCCCAGCTCCATCCCTGCCCCTGCGCTGGGATGCTGTGGGTTTGGGGGGAAGAGGGAGCTGGCACTGAGTGCTGGGCCTGGGGGCAGCAGGAGAAGGAAGGAGAAGCAGGGCTGAAGAAGAAACTGATGAAACAATGCATGTGGGAGGAGAAGATAGGATTGTGCAGGAGGAAGAAGTGGAATAGTAGGAGGAAGAGGAGTGTGAGGAAGAGTGGTGATACAGGAGGTGGAGGAGCAGACAGAGCATCACAACGTTTCACCCCTCCCTGTATTTGCAGCCTCCACCCCAACCCCAGGAGTGTTGCCCCTCCCCACATGCAGTAGGTGACAGGGGAGGGGCATCCTTGACTTTCACTGGGGTAAATCTTGGTGTGCTGGAGATTTGTTGCAAAGAACGTTTATGCTTTGTGTTTTTTGCAGGATCTGATTCTTTGTATTTTGGAGGGGGATTTTGCTGAATTTTACTGTTTGGGCCTGTTTTGATTTATGTCTTGAATATCTGGAGGATTTTGAGTTGGGATCTTGGTGTTGAGGCGCTTTCTGCAGGCACAAGATGTCCAGTGATTTCCTGAGATGAACTTGGTTGAGGAGGAACTCCCAGACCAAGGCCCTCTCCTCTTGTTTTTTCCCCAAACAAAGGTTTGTCATTCCTAAGGCGTTGGCGGATTGAGGAGGAGGAAAAGCCCCAGAGATCTCTTACGAGGAGGGGCTGCAAACCCAGCCCAGGGAGCAGTGAGGAGGAAAGACTCTCCCTGAGCCGGGAAGGAGGCCGGAGATCCAGGCAGAGCTCAGAGCTGGTGGAGAAGCCTCATGGAGGGAAGAAGCCCCACAGGTGCTTGGAATGTGGGAAGGGTTTCATCTACAGATCCAAGCTGATCCGGCACCAGAGAATACACACTGGGGAGAAGTCTCACAAGTGTGGGGAATGTGGGAAGGGATTCAGAGACAGTTTTCATCTGATCCAGCACCAGGTGATCCACACTGGGGAAAAGCCATATGAGTGTGGGGAATGTGGGAAGAGCTTCAGTGACAGGTCCAGCCTGATGCGGCACCAGGTGATCCACACTGGGGAACGGCCCTACACCTGCTTGGAATGTGGGAAGAGCTTTGGGAACAGCTCCACCCTGAGACACCAATAGCACATCCACACTGGGGAGAGGCCCTACGAGTGTCCTGAGTGTGGGAAGAGGATTCAGACCAGCTCCCATCTCCTCCTACATGGGCGGATTCACACAGAGGAGAGGCCCTTGCGCTGCCCCGGCTGCGGGAAGGGATTCAAGCACAACTCCACCCTCACTGCCCATTGGCGCATCCACACTGGGGAGAGGCCCTATGAGTGTCCTGAGTGTGGGAAGAGCTTCTCACAGAGCTCAACCTTGACCCAACATCAACAGAGGCACTGCTAAGGGAAGTCCTGTGAGTGCCCCAAGTGTGGGAAGAGCTTCGTGCTGTGCTCCAGCTGCATCCCCCATGGGAGGATCGGTGTTGGATGATCCCCAGTGACCCCTGTTGGGCAGAGCCCTGGTGATCCGTGCTCCTGGAGATCCCTGTTGTGTGGGTGGAAAGGGTTGTTGAGATTTACATCCTTTCTCCTTGTCCTGCTGTGTTCTGTTTGGTAATAAATTCCCTTCCTGTGCCCAGGCTGGGTCTGTTGTTCCTGTTCAATGCTCGGGGCGGGCTCTCTCCCATTGCTTCTATAAACTCCTGGGCCTCTTCTCAGCTAATCAGAAGAGGTGCTAAAATAATTGAGCCAATCAGAGAGCCTGGCACTGATGACTCCTCATTGTCCAGGCAGTTCCACAGTGCCCAGAACTCCTCACCTGGACTCCACTCGTGTCCTTCCCTTTCCCCCTGTGCCCTCCACCAGGGGAATTTTGGGAGGGGGAAGGTGTCAGAACCTGCCTGGTCGTGGTCATGAAGTGCATGGTGGCAGCTGGGGCCCTACTGGTGCCACTGGGAACCCCCCTGGCTGGGAGCACAGAGCTCCTGGATCAGTGGGAGGGGCAGGAAGGGAAGTGGTAGGAATGGTGGGAACAATGGGGTCAGAAAGGGAAATGGGGAGGTGGGAGCCCCAAACAGATGTTAGAGTGGGAGGTGGGGGCGGGGGGGGGGGGCAGAAGCAACTAGGGGGTTATGGGAAAGGTGGAGGAAAATGCAGAGAAGGGTAGAAAAGTGGAACTGTGACTGCGGGAAGAAGGATCCCGTGGCGACCATGGGGCACTGGGTGTCGGGGTTGCCTCAGAGCTCTTGGCTACTGTGGGCTGCTGGATAGTCACCCCTGGACCTGTGTCCTGCACACACAGGACTATTTCAGGAGATGGTACAATCCCAGTGTCACTTCCTTAACAGCACCAACCATGTGAGGCTGGTGAAGAGAAACATCTCCAACTGGGAGCAGTTCCTGCACTTTGGCAGCGATGTGAGGCTGTAGGTGGGGACACCTCCATTGGGGACAAAGTTGCCAGGTACTGGAACAGTGACCCGGAATGGATGGAGTGCAGATGGGCTGCGGTGGAAGCTCCCCGTGAAAGGCCGTCATGTGGATGCCCATGTTCCCAAGAGTCGGGCTAATGAAGAACATAGGCACAATGAGCAGGTAGATCAGGCTGCACAGATAGAGGTCTCAAAGATAGACTTAGATTGGGAACACAAGGGAGAAGTGTTCCTGGCTCGATGGGCCCATGATGCCTCAGGCCATCAGGGCAGAGACGCCACCTATAAGTGGGCACGAGACCGAGGGGTGGATCTAACCATGGACATCATCTCTCAGGTTATTCATGACTGTAACATGTGCGCTGCCATCAAATAGGCCAAGCGGGTAAAGCCCCTCTGGTATGGGGGGTGATGGTCCAAATATAAGTATGGAGAGGCCTGGCAGATTGACTATATCACACTGCCTCAGACCCGCCAAGGCAAGCGCTACGTGCTGACCATGGTGGAAGCCACCACCGGCTGGTTGGAGACCTACCCTGTGCCCCACGCCACTGCTCGAAACACCATCCTGGGCCTGGAAAAACAAGTCCTCTGGAGGCTTGGTACCCCTGAAAGAATTGAGTCAGACAATGGGACTCATTTCAAAAATAGCCTTATAAACACCTGGGCTAAAGAACATGGCATCGAGTGGGTGTACCATAATCCCTACCATGCACCAGCGGCTGGGAAAGTCGAACGGTGCAATGGTCTGCTTAAGACCACCTTAAAGGCACTTGGTGGGGGGACTTTCAAGAACTGGGAGATCAATCTACCAAAGGCCACATGGTTAGTGAATACCCGAGGTTCCACTAACCGAGCAGGTCCTGCCCAGTCAGAGCCCTTGGGAGCAGCAGATGGAGATAAGGTTCCAGTGGTACACCTGAGAGGCATGTTAGGGAAAACTGTTTGGGTGAACTCTGCTTCCAGCAAAGACAATCCTGTTCGTGGGGTGGTTTTCGCTCAAGGACCAAGTTGCACTTGGTGGGTGATGCAAAAGGATGGAGAGACCCGATGCATACCCCAAGGGGACCTTGTTCTAGGGTGAATTATCTATGACACTGTGCCTATAACTACATGTATGTATATAATTTAAAGGTTTCAATATGATGTAGCATGTTGGCATGGAAAAAATTCGGGGTGGATAATATTGGGGGTTGAGTGTTTTTCTGTTACTGTGTCAATTGAAAGAATTTTTTCCCATTATCATGCCAAAGGAGCTGGCCGGGTTACACCCAGGGTCCCTGATGAGTCCAGACAAAAGGGGGTGGGTGGGAATGGCTCCCGGAGGGGCCTCTGAGGCTTCCGGGAGGGGACTCGTGTTTCTGGCGAGCTCAGAGGAGGACACCCGGGATCTTCAGCCCACGCGGCTGAGCACAGGTGAGCCAGACCCTCTGCGATCACCTGCCCTGCATCTGCCCCGTTCCAGCCTCCTGCCTCTGCGGATACAGCTGATCACCCGGACACACACGGTGAGCGAGGAGCCGCTGCTCCAGCCCGTTCCCACCCGAGATGGACGTGGCCGCTGCCGCCCCACCCCCTCCTGCCTCCGTTCCCATCTGCCCTCGGCAGATCCGGACTGGGACTAAGCACAGAGACAGCGTGCTTGCATCTAAAGGGACTGACACCGAGTTATCTATTCAGTTCTGTTAGCAATTTTAACAACTGTTATTGTTTTCTGCTTGTACAGTTAGATATATTAGTAAAAGAGCTGTTATTCCCACCCCCTTATCTCTGCCTCAGAGTCCTTGATTCAAACAATTATAATACTTTGAGGGGGGAGTGGAACCAAAGTCTCTATTCCAAAGGGAAACTTCTGCCCTTACTGGCAGACACCTGTCCTTTCAAACCAGGACACCCCTTAAACAGGAATTCCCCACACACAGCCCGAATCCAAAAGTCAAAATCAATGCAGGGAAGGGTATCTCTTTAATAAGGGAGAAAGCATCCACCTCTTGTCAACACAGCACACAGTATACAGCAATTCTAAACGATCACCCAATCACTTTGTTCTTGTCCAGCCGTTTCAGTTGCCCAAAATGAAAATACAGATCCAAGCTCCTGCTCGCTTCTTCCTAAGTACATCTCACCAATCAAACAGTCATTCACAGAGGCAGGACCCAATCAAAATAATGACTATAATAGCAGCAATAAACAAGGATTTGCCCAGTTCACCCAAAGAACTGCTGGTGGATCTCCCTGACAGAACAAACCCATTCTGTGGCCACTGCACCCTCCAGATGATTGCAAGCAAAACTGCCCAGGCTTGTGCTGAGCACAGAACGTCTTCTGCATCTTGTCAGCTGCCTTTTAGCCATGTGTAGGCCTGACAGGCATACACATAATTTTAAAAGTATAATTTTGTCTTCAGTCCAACAACATGTCTTGTCTGTCCCCATGATGAGCAGCTGGGGACTGGAGGTCCCTCCAGGAAGGTCCCTGAGACATCCATACCCCAGCTTGCTCTTGCACCCAAACAGAGTTTCTCATGGCAAGCTTGACAATTGATAGACAAAAAAGGACTCTCCAGCCAGTTTAATTTAGAAAGTAGTATATTTATTACAATGCTGGGCAAGCCCAGGGGAAATCTCCCACAAGGATGTGCAAAATACCCAGGGCTCTTGCCTTATTTTTTCCATCAAAATCTTACATATCTATTGAGTTACCCAATATGTCTATAGATCTGAATTACCTAACACCCCATACCCTCACTTTGTATTAAAATTAGCTCAAAGTTCTTTTGCACTCTCCTTGCCCAGTTCTTTCCTTCAAATGGGTCAGTGGGTGTTTGAAATGGGTCAGAGGTCTCCTAATGATGAAGTCAGGGAGCCTTCCTTGCCTTCAGCTTTTCACCTTGGTCTTGTTCCTAGGTTCTTGGGCCCTTTGACTGTAGTTCAAGTTCCCAACCTGGTTCTGGCTGGTTGCAGGGCCCACGTGCAGTTATGGTTTCTTCACTTCAACAATATTCCAATTGCCCAAGTTGACACAACAAAGCTAAGCATGTGATTTACTTTCTTATGTCTACTGGTTCAGCCACTGATTATAAACTTTCTGCATTGCTTCTACTCTGATCATTATATGTATACCTTCTATTCCTCAGCTAAGCTCTTAACTCTTTGATTTTTGCATCAGAAAGATGATGTTATGATATATACAAACACAATCAAGGTTTTGTATCAGGATGCTCTGCCTGGAGTGCGGTGAATACAGCTTGAAAAATGCCCTGTTTGCAAAGCTTTCAGTGGTGAATGGAGAAAGGTAAGCCATGCTGTTTTTGAATGTTAAGGAAATGCTGAAACCAGCCTGACTCATTTAAACTCTTCCTGTCCTTTCTGGGATGGCGAACCCCTCAGCCTTCCCTGCTCCAGGCTGGACAAGCCCAGCTCTATCAGCCTCTTCTCACAGCCAAAGGGCTCCAGCCCCATCCTGGAGGCCCTTCCCTCACCCTGCTGCAGCTACCAGACATCTTTGCTGCCCTGGGGAACCCAAACCAGGCCCCAGTGACCTGGGTGATCCCCGTGCTTGATGTCCTGGTCACACAGCCCTGGCCTCTTGTCCCCGTGTCAGGCTCTGGGATGAATTTGTGGAACATCCTTGGTGGAAGCAGCTAAAAATAACCAGGGCCGAAGCCTTTATATAAACAGCTCTTTTATTAAAAGCAGTGGGGCCCTGGGGAATGGCCTATGCCGCTGCTGCTTAACCAGTCCTAACGCCGGGGAGGAGGTGCCACATCGATCCTGTCAAGCGGCATGGTCGGGGGTTCCAGCCTCAAGGGCGTGCTCAGGAACTCTCTGTGACTCGTATTGTTTAGGGGTGTTTCTCTGTACGGTCGCTTTACAGAAGATGGTGAGCTGATGATTGGAGGACGAAGGCAATCTTTTGCAGTTGGTAGCATAGTTAGCTGAATGGTGTTTTGAGGGTTCTCAAATCTTGTATTGGCTCGCTGTCTCAGGGGCTTTTTCTTTTCACAGGAACTGCCACTGAAGAGTGGTGTTTTGAGAGTCTTGCGATTTTACATGTTGAGCGTGGTCTATCAATTGAAGGACAGGCTGGGAGCAGCAGCAGCCAGGCCGGAAATGAGGTAAGGGAAAGGGCGGAAGTGGGAAGTAACAGGGAACAAACTGGAACAGGGAATACAACGAACTGGATTTAAGGAAGGGAATACAACATGGGGATTAAAGAATGAACTGGGGTCATACAGAACAGTGTATCAAACAATAAGGTAAGTGACAATTTCAACTCTTTAACAATTTTCATTTATTACAGTGACACTATGGGGCAGCATGGGACCAAGGGTCCATTGTGACATAGCAGGGTCTCATGAAACCATGGAGTCCATTTCTATAATTTGAGGCTTTGTGAAACCAAAGGGCTGTCGTGGCACTTCAGGGCCTTTATAAACCAAGGAAACCACAGTGATACTGTGGGGCTCAGTGGTACCAAGGGGTCATCATAACACTGAGACAATGGTCTGTTGTGATACTGCAAGGCCTCATGGAATCATGGAGACTGTTGTGACACTTTGCGGCCCATGGAACTAAGGAGTCTATTGTGATACTAAAAGGCCTCATGGAAGCAATGAACCATTATGACACTATAGGGTCTTGTCATTCCAAGGAGTGACTTTGTCACTGTGTGGCACCGTTGAACCAAGCAGTCCATTGTGACACTACAGGGCCCCATTGAACTAAGGATTCATGGAACAGTGTTGGACCCCATGGAACCAAAGGTCCATTGTGACATTGCAGGGCCTCATGGAACCAAGGAGACCCTTCTGCCATTGTGAGTCCCCACAGAACCAAGCGACCCTTGTGATACTGTGGTGTGGGAATGCAGTCATGGAGAGTTCTCAGGGCCTTTGACTGGGCTCAGAGATAGCCTTCACCTGGAGAAGGCTTGGAGAATAAAGCATTAAAGTAAAACAGATATAAAACAAGAATATAAGTTTGTAGTTAAAGTACAAATAATGTTTTAAGTGAATAGAAATATGTATTATGTAAACAAAGAAATATATTAAGTAAGATAAAAAAATTTAAAGCCATATAACCTTTTATGAAGTTAAAAGTATAAGATGTATCAATGTAAGTGTCCTGGTTTGAAGAACAGGTGTCTGCCAATAATGGCAGAAGCTTCTCTTTGGATTGGAGAATGTAAATCCTCTCCCTCCAAATTATTATAATTTCTTAATCAGGGCCTCTCAAGCAGAGATGTGGGGGTAGGAATAATAGCTCTTTACTATCATATCTAACCGAACAAACAGAAATAACAGTAGCTATGGAAATTAACAACAAAACAAAACAAATAAATCAGTTCCAGTCCTTTTTCAGCTGCAGACACACTCTGCCTGCGTCCGGTCCCAGTGATGAAAGGCAGGGTAGGCCCACGCAGATGCAGAGAACAGATGGCAGCAGGGAGGTGGCTGCGGTCACACTGTGTCCCAGGTGAGGGAAGGGTGGAGGAAAGGCTCCCTGTTCACCGTTTGGCTCCTGGTGGTCAGCTGTGCTCTCAGAGGTTGGAGGCTGGAGTGGAGCAGATGGCCGGGCAGTGTCCAGCCGAAGAGAACCTTGCTTCCCAGTGTTCAGACGGCGTGGGCTGGAAACGAGCAGTTCCCTGGACCCCCTCAAACCCTGCCGGCAAGCGAGTGAGAGAGAGACAGCCCCTACCCATCTATTTGTCTTGAGCAATTAGGAGCTGGGAGTGCCCAGCAGGCTTCCTTAGCATGATAATAGGAAAAATTCTCCCAAAAGAGGTGGAAAAGTAAGGGAACAAACTCCAATCCCCAACAACTACCCTCTTGTGTTATTAACTGTAGTTGCAACTGGTGGGAATTTTTGGCTCTTTTTTGAGGCCTGAGGATCTGCTGTTTCTGAGGTAATGCTGCCCTCTTGTGTCTGTAACTGTAAATAACAGGGCACTGATTTTTCTTGGAAACTGTCACAGTTAAAAAATGAAAAGGTGGTGGAAGCTAGGGTGAGAATGCAGAGGGCTCAACCAAGCGAGGAGGCCCTTTAGTTGGGTGGTTCCAGCTTGATCCCCCAGATTTCCTGAGGGATCAAGGGAAACTTGTATGGCTAGGATGGGGAAGTAGAGCAGGTATACTTGGGAGGAATACACTCAAATTCAATAGATAGTTATCTGGTTTTTGGTCAGGAGCAACCTCTAATCGAAAGGGAACCTAGAGGACTAAGATAAATTCCTTGATTTACTTGCAGTGTGAACTAGTAATCTGGGCACCAAGATGGCATCCAGCCTGGGTCCTCCTACGGTGCCATTGATGTAAAAGGAAGTGGTACTGCATACCTCGGAGGCAGATGCCTACATGCACCAGGTGTACCCCAGACCCACAGCATCATCTTCAGGAATTAATTCATGTGGAGTGTGAGATTGGGGAGTTGATCTGTGGGAAGAGTCATTTGGTCCCTGAGGGTTGGCACATTTTCAAGGACCACTAGGAGGAAGTGAAAGAACATTGCCAGCAGAGGTTTGGGAGAGGGAGATAAGAGAAATAAGGAGATAAATCACAGTTTTCCAGTATAGTAAAGAGGTGCTTAAAAAGAGCCCTTTGGGATGTACTAACCCATTTCAAGGAAGCTGTGGGGACAGGAGGAATAGAGTGTAAAGGGTTTTAATAAAATATTCCTATCAATGATGGCCTCTTTATAAACTAGAAGATGGGGCAAATGGTTCCATTAAATGGAACCACAAACTATAACACTGTGCTGAAGCTAATATTATTTTTAAGGCAGGAAGGTAGGGGAGTGATAAGTTTAAAGGTTAGTGCAGGAGGCAATCTTTCCCAATGAATTACAGCTGTATTGATTTTCAAGGAGTAGAAATAGTCTCGCCTGCCCAATGAGGTTGAGTGTTACATAATTGTGGGTTAACTGTCTGTAAGTTACAGCTGCAGATGGAGTTGGAGCTTGAGAGCTAGAATCTGCTGCGGTTTGGGATAGAGTCTGCTGGCTGTGCTGTGAGCAGGTGAGGGACTTGTGGTTGTGCAAGGGGCAGATAAGGTAAGAAGGCATTGTGTGAGGGACAGACAGGGTTAGGTGGCTGGCTAAGGGACAGGTTTGAGTTAGCCACTCATGGAGAAGGAAGAAGGAAATTTGCAGAGAGGAGGGAAGGAGTCAGTGCCTTGTGGAGTGGCCTGTAAGAAAAGGAGTGAGAGTTGCCTGAAAGAAGGCATGTAAAGTTTTTAGTAAAAGACTGGTGTTGGTGCCAGTTGTGTCCATCTTGACATAATTGCTATGTAATGATGTGATGATTGGGATTTGGGCTTAGGACAAGGTATGGCTGGAGAGTGAAACTGAGATAAGCGGGGAAGCTGCCAGGTCCAGACCAGACAGATTTTAACACCTAGAGGGATGGTTATCCAGGTAAGCCACTGGGAACAGACTGTTTTATCTGTACAAAAAATTTTGGGGGAAAAAAGTAGAAAAGGGTATTATGACTGATGAAAGTACTGCCTTTTAGTGTTAGAGCATGGAAAGAAGTTGAAGAAAGACTATGAGATGTGGTATTCAAAGGAGACAAGGCAACTGCAAATTTGGCTATCACTTGGAGACTGCTGTATGAGGTTCAGCTTGAAAATGTGACTGTCCCTTAATGTCACAGCCTGAGGTATCTCCTTAGACCTGAGATCACCTCTGTGGGACATGAAGGTGGTCTGCACCCCAGCTCTTTCCTATGTCGGCTGATGAGAGACTGCAGGAGGCTGTTCTTAGAGGTTTTCATGGTTGTTTATTGTTTCTTATCTCAGGAAGGCTTTGTCCTGCTAACAGCGGTGTGCTCGCCAGACATCCAAGGCAGAATCTACCTGGTAGAGGCAGGACTTACCTTATATAGTCTAAATTACGTACTAGGTATTTACAAATGACTCTCAATACAATACAATCTTGTAAAATGATCCATCTCTGTCCCCATCCAATCTTAAAGTGCCAGCATGTCACCCAGCATGGATGACACGGAGAAGAAGGAGGAAGAGGTATCCACACCCCAAATTCTCCATCTTGGCCACATGTCCCTTATCACAAACATTCTAGAAATCTGCTAATTCTACATTCTAACAGTCCAATTTACACTCTTCTTATTTTTGCAGCTTGCATTTCTTTTCTCAATGTTGGCAAATTGTTCCAAGGAGCTAAATCCAGCCCCTGAGACACCTGGGTCTCATTTGAGGGTCTTTGGGGGACCCTGTCAGGGGGGTCTTGAGCCTTCCAGGGGAGCCAGAGCAATACTCTGTACTCCCAGACCTTAAGTAGAGCCTGAAGAACTGCTTCTGTATGCCCAAAAAGCTGAATTAAGTGCCAAATTAAAATATGTTACTCCTGCACAACAATTAGTTAAAATAACTTGATGAAAGCAACTGAGCTGAAGAAAGAACAAGTGAAGTTATTAAAGGAATAAGATACAAGAAAAACTGGAGCTGATGGTTCTATTGTTCAGTGCAATGTGTCTATTTGATGATGAAACATACATATTGTATTTATGAATTGCAGCTTTCTGATTCTGGAACTTTAATGGTATGTACTGTGTGAATCTGGGTAATGTATCAAGATAAATTTACAAATGTATTTCTTAGCTAAGAGAAAATCCTTAGGTTCATGTTCTATACTGACAAAAGCCAAACAAAATGAGAAAGTTAACAACCAATGAAAAAAAGGAAAATAATTAATTGGAATAAATTGGATGTGGCTGTTACACTACTGTAAATTTCACTTTGAGTAATTAAAGGGGAATCAATTGGTTGTATGTGAGGAGAAACATAAGTAATAAGGTAAGACTCTTGGCTCTGAGTAAAGGTAAATATAGAATGAATTTAAAAGAACTCTGAGATAATCTGCTGCCTGCAGACAATTATCTTTTATGTAAAATGTTGCTTAAAGAAACAATCAAAGTAAAGCTAGGCAAACTATTTGGAATGTTTGAGAACTAGGATTTGAAGCATACGTCCTTATTGGGATGTGTTACCCAAACAATTGTATAACTGTTAGTCTGAAATGAAATATGTGAATGTGTTATAATGTCAATTTACTTGAGTTAAATAAAAGAGGGGGAATTTGTGGGAAGATGGTTTGTCGAGATAGTGCAGAAGGCAATTTTCCTTAATGAATTACAGCTGTAATTATTACCTAGAACTGGAAACAGCCTTGCCTATCCAATGAGGGTGGGTGTTATAAAAGAGTGGGCTAGCTAGTTGAGAGCAAGTTGCAGTTGGAGCTTGAGATTTGGAGTGGAGTCTGCTGGCTAAGCTGTGAGGAGGTAAGGGACATGCGGTCATGCAAGAGACAGATAAGGTAAGAAAATGTTTTGTGAGGGACAAATGGGGTTAGGTGGCCAGGTAAGGGACAGGTTTGGGTTCAGCCAGTAATGCAGAGAGGAGAGAAAAAGTCAGTAATGTGTAGAGCTGTCTGAGAGGAGAGAAGTCACAATTGCCTGAAAGAAGTTTACTAAGAGAAAGCATGAGAAGATTGTATTAAAGTACTAATTGGTGCCAGTTTTGTCTGTCTTGACATAATTATAACAGCCACATAGTTTAACAATGGACCTTTGGCTCAATGAGGCATTGCTGTGTCACAATGGACTTCTGATTCCATGAGCTTTCATACTGCCAACAACAGTCTCTCTGGTTCTGCATTGTCACCGTGAACCCTTTGTTCCATGAGGTTCCAGAGTATAACATTGTCACCTTGGCTCTGTGAGGTTCCACAGTGTCTCAATGGACCCAGGGCTCCACCAGGCCTTGCTGTGTCAGACTGGCCCCTTGGTTCCAAGAGGTTTCTCAGTGTCACAATGGACTCCTTGGATCTACAGTGTCACCACAGACCACTGATTCCACGTAGCCCCAGTGTGCCGAAATGGATTTTGGTTCCATGGGGTTCTATTGTACCACAGTGCAGCCTTTGCTCCATGAGTTTACAAAGTGGCACAGTAGAGTCCATGGCTCTCTGAGGTCCTGCCAAAACCAAAACTCAAATATAGCAAAATAGGACTCCTTAACACTATTTTTCATCAGTTAGTTCTTTGTGATGGTGTATTTGATTAATGTCTTTCTCCTCTGTTTCTTCTGATGAGTCAACATGTTTTAAAATTTTGGCACATTCCTCTCTTAGGGCAGATCTTAGGAAATGGTTCTCATTCCTTTCTTCATCTAATTGTTTTCGCAAAATTTTCACTAAATTTTGTAGAGTCTATAACTGTTCTTTCCTCACTTTTTTGCTTAAAGCGAGTTCCTATAGCTGATGTAAAACAAGCTCCCAAAACTGAGCAAAGTATAGTTTTATTTTTGCCCAGTTTGAATCTTGTTTCATGTTGCAAAGAGCATATTCTGTCAATCACATTTTCTAAATTAAACAGATTACACTGTCGACTCTTCCCCCCCTTGGGAGGGTCTGGCATTGTATTTAGCTAATAGAGCGTAAAATGCAGCTTTATCTTTTGTACCGTGATTTTCAGTCATTTTATAAAGGGAAAGGGAAAGCCACAGCAGAGAGGTATACTAGTTATGTTGCACACACACAGAGCATTGGCTGTGTTCCCCCCTCACTTCCCTGTGTGGGTGAAGAGACTGAAGCTGCTTGGGAGGTACTACCTTCAGTGTAAATCTCTGGTTGTCTCTTCACTACACCAAGCAGTCAAAATTCACATAAACAATAACAAACAACAACACAGTCCCGCATTTTGCACCAAGAGATATTTTGTGAATTTCTGAAGACAGTGCCCTCAAATGAGTGTTGGGGTGCTTTGCACCTCGGCTTGTGCAGTTTGCAGGAAATCTGAAATGCCCCCCTTGCTTTCTAGTCTGGCTCACCCCTCTCGAGGTGGCCAGCTAGGTGTGGCTGGAGCAAGATGTCCTTCCCCTGTTACAGACTACACACAACCAGCAACCCTTCTGTCTGTCAGAAATCCTGTCCGTGATGCCAAATTAAATCTCGCGATCCACCAACATAAGCAGGAGTCGTGATGGTTCATTTGACCTTGGGGTGCAAAAGACACACAACAGGGACTAAGGTTTATTCATAGCAAATACTAATGCACCTTTATTCAGTGCCAATAGCACAGTTTTGCAATAGAAGGGCAGAGATAAAGGAAAACAATTTAAAAAGAGAGAAAGATGGGGATAGGGAATAGCTACCAACACATGGGACAACATCGTTGCGGTCTTCAGTCAACAGACGTGTCTTCTGTCCATGGGGAGATCTCAGAGGTTTCTCCAAGGAAGTCACCTTTTTGTAGTCCTCTTCCAAAACGAGTGTCCTCTGGCCAAGTGGTGGGGAGATTTATGGATTGTGTGCAGAGAGCTGTTGCTCCGAGAAGCAGGTGTCTGATGCTCCCAACCAGTGCAGTGATTGAAAGCAGTGTGCCATGGTGAACAGCAAGCACTTGCAAACAGTCACTTGGCAAGCATCCACCTCAGTCAGGCCAGAACTCGGGTCCAAAATGAGTGGGGTCCCCGGGCTCTTAGTCTCTGTTCTTACAACAGTCGTGAGGAAGATGAGGGAATCTTTGGACCATCTCTTACAATACCATGAGTGTCATTTTACTCGGAATGACACCCCTGTTTGTCAGCAACTTTCTGCTCCTTCGTTCTTCTTGCAACATCAGCTTTTTTATCCACAGAGATGACCTCATTCAGAAAATTTAGGCTGGTTCATTTAGTACATGCCCATTTTCCTGTCAACATCATCCTACACTGTGCTGCCCCACTTGTGCCCAGCTAAGCTCTGTGTGGGTCAGAGGGAGAACAAGGGGCAACTCCCTCCCAGCCCCCAGCCCAGGGACCCCTCTGGCCCCG
Source organism: Erithacus rubecula (assembly GCF_903797595.1). Taxonomy (NCBI): domain Eukaryota; kingdom Metazoa; phylum Chordata; class Aves; order Passeriformes; family Muscicapidae; genus Erithacus; species Erithacus rubecula. The sequence continues at coordinate 553,702 of NW_027636301.1, forward strand.
AGGCTTAGGGCACTGTCAGCACCCACTGCTCCAGTCACTGCTTCTGCTGGCACTGACAGCAACATCCAAACTGTGGCTGATCCTGAGGGGGCAGCAGTGCATGGATCTGATCCCTGACTCTGGGGCAGGGCTGGACAAATGATCCCAGCAGCAGCAGCACATGGAGCTGACTTTCAGCACAGCCCCTGCCACTCTTCCCTCCTGTGTGCAGTGGTGTCACAGGAGCCTGGGGCACCTGGGAGCCTCCAGCATCAGCAGGGACTCGAGATGGCAGCTCTGGGCTCCTGGAGGTTGTGCAGGGAACAGAGGTGGGGACTCCCTGTCCATGTGGAGCTTCCAGATAGAAAAGGCTGCTGTGAGCAGCAGCTCCAAGGGCAGAGAAAGGAGGGGCTGGAGCTCTTGATCTGTGCCAGTTCCACAGCCCTGGGCAGCAGCCACCGAGCACAGGGGAAACAGAGGGCACAGCAAGAGGGACAAAACCAGTCAAGGCCAGAGCTGGGAGCAGGAACAGCTGATCCATTGCTCTTGGAGAAAGCTCTTGGCTGGTTCAAAGTGCTGAAAGGTGTGAAGGGCAGAGAAGAGGCCACACCAAACAATGCTCCTGGTTCCACAGCCTCCCCTCTCAGTGTCCCTGCAGGAATTGGATGAACTATATTCTTCTCTGAGAGTTGTCTCATTCAGCATGAGCAGCTGAGCACCAGGAGCTAAAGGAGCTGAAGCCTTAGGCCACAAGAGCTGAGCAAGACAGGACTTAGAACAAAGTAATGCTGCCAACATGGACCTGGCTAAATCCAGCAGATGGAATCCTGGAATTATCTAATCCTTTGGGTTGGAGAAGACCTCTGAGCACATTGAGTCCAGCTGTTCACCCAGCACTGTCAAGCCCAGCACGGAACCACGAAACCACATCCCTGAACTGCCAAGGCCTGGACAACAGGCTCTGAGCCAAAGGTGACCTCTGGGTGAACCTTCCAACCAAAGGATATCTTTGAATACAGTCATTAGCAAAATATGCATTGTCATTAGTGATAGATGTATGCACTCATTAATAAAATATATATTGTCCTTTCTGTATTTAGAAGCTGAACAAGGCCATGGAATCCGACATCTGGCCTTGTTTGGGAGTGTATGATCAAAGTCAGCTCCCTTGGTTCCTCCTTGAGCCCTGGTCAGGCTTTGGGAGGAACCCAAGAGGAGAATGAAACCAGAATGATGCACAGTAAATGACACCGATTCTTGAACTTGGTGTCTGTGTCTCTTCTGCTGACCCTGCCCACTAGTAAAACAAAGTTGCTGTAGTCTGTCTAGATTGCCAGAAAATGTTGATTTTTTGTATTTCAATGTAAGGAATTAGTCCTGTGCAAAACTCCCAGACACAGAGGGAAAACCTTCCCTAGAGTTTGCTGCCTCTGGAATGGGCTTAGTTCAGAGCATCATGAGAACAATGGGGAAGTCAGCTGAAAGAATCTGAACCACTAGATGTATTAAAATGCATATAAAAATTGCATATGGGAAAATGAAAAGCACTTTTTTTGGGGGAAGATGAGGATGAATTTTATTAACAGCATCCCAGAAATAGTACTAACAGAGAGAATGATTGTTGTCAAAATGCTCCCACATGGAGCAAGACAAAAGGTTTTTAATCTTGAACTTGGATTCACTTGTGCAAAGGAAAAAGTAATATTATAATCAATACTTAAAGACATATATATAACATAATAAAAATTTGTTGTATGTAATTCACATATGTATAACGACATAGTAAAATAATGCTCCAAATAATAATTTTTTAGCTTTTGCTGCTCAGGGATGTAACACTAAGTACTCTACACAAAATTACTGTCCAGGACCCAAGCATCACTGGTGAAATCTGTGAGATTGTATACAATGAATGAAGGAGGAAAGGATTAAATTGGCAGTTTTTATAGTGTTTGCTGACACTAAGTTGTGGAATGCTTTATCTGCTCCTGTGAAAAATAAAGTGAGTAAGACTGTTGTGTTTTTCATACACCAGACCACCCACAGGCTGAAGCATTAATTGAACAGATGAAGGGGTTGTTAAAAGAGCAATTGGAAAAAAATTAGGAGATGGAAATTAATTGCAATGAAAATCCCATCTCACAGATGTGCTCCATGCCCTTAACAATGGGCCCAGTGGGAAATGGAAATCCCCTGGATGTGCATGGCTGCACCCAGTTTGCAAATACAACCATGGACAGTGACACTTGGACTGCCTGGGAAATTATTCTGGGTGTGATGGCCCCTGACAGGGCCACCCCAGAGGCTGCAGGGCTGGACCTTTATGCAATGGAATTAGTTAGGATAAATCAGAAGCACATGAGAATGATCAATACCAGAACAGTTATTCAGATTCCTTCAGGATTCTTTTGGTTTGATAAATGCTCACTCAAGCTAGACCTTGAAATGTTCATGTCCTTGGAGGAGTAATTGGTGCAGATTATCACGGAGAAATTGAAGTAATTCTGTTAAACAATAGTGAACAATTGGATTATTCCACCCCATATTTAATTGTGGAACAGCAGCACAATTATTGATATTGCAGTTTTAAAAACAATTGTGAAAAAAGGACATCCACTTCAAATCTCTGCTGTTCATAGAGATGAAGGGTTTGGATACACCAGTCTTAATAACGGAGCCAGAGTGTGGGTGCAGAAGCCAAATGGGCCTCCTGAGCCAGCTGAAGGAACAGCTCTGGGGAAAGACAGCACTGTTTGAATCCTGAAACCTGGGTGAGAAGGATGGGAATATGTCCCTGCAGCCATGTGTTCTGTGCCAGAACAAGTGGATGTTATGGGATATCGTTTTACAGATCCTGCCTGACCAAATCTCCTTGTTTGTCCCAACAGCTCTTTGGAAAAAGCTCTGTTCCACGGGGCTCCGTGTGAAGGCTGACGTGACACTGAGGCACTTCCACAGGAATTCCATCCAGGATCCTGGGTGCCCTCAGGGACTGGGACCAGGCACCTCTCCAGCCAAGGGGAAAGGACCCACCAAGCCTTGTCACCCACAGACAGCACGGTACAGCTGAACAGCAAAGGACCTTGGGGACATTATTCTGGAATTAAACAGGTGTCAGCTCTGTGGACAACAGAATTATTGTTCCTAACCAAAAGGAGATTGAGGAAAAAGAATGAAAAACTAAACTACTACTAATGTTACTAAACTACTACTGATGCCTGTAAATTGTATCTTGATAGTCAGCCAGAGTCATTGTTTGCAGAAACACCTCTAGAGTTTTACCAAGGATTATTCATGAAAATGGTCATGAAAATGTCAAGATCAAAAGCAGCCAAAATACTCAATCTAACAAATTGCTGTATATGCTTTCAACCAGAGGGAAATCAAGGCAGAGCCATGGTTTGGCATGATTGTCATGGGTTACTTTTTTAAAATGAGCCCTGTCGTGCATTTGGTGCTGAGCCCTTGAATCTCATGGCCTGAGAGGAGATGGCACAAACCTTTCCAGGAGTCCAAGGCAGAAGAAAAACCCAAAGTGTCTCAAAGCATTAATGGGTCCCACTGAGGTCCATCCCCTACAAAGGCTCCTCATGGACTCCTTGGAGGAAAGAACTGGAGGCCATGATTGCCCAAAAACCTCGCAGAGACTCAGAGAAGAAAGGGAAAAGGAAAGTACCTCAAAAAAGCTGGAGTACCTTGAAGTATTAATGAGCCCCGCTGAGTGTTGTTACTGAGAAGGGCTCTCAAGAGACTAAAGCAGAAAATTGGAGGCCATGATTGCACAAAGCTCTCAGAGACTCCAAGGCAAAAGCAAAACCCAAAGTCCTTGCAAAAACGTGCAGTCCCTGGCAGCATGAAGGAGACCCCAGGGCTATTTCTGACCAAGGCTCTCCAGGAACTGGTCCCAGCAGATCCCTGAGGCCACTGGGATGTGGGGGGGACACTGAGGGCAGCACAAGGGGTGACAGTGCCCAGCCTTGCTGGGGCTGTGCCAGGAGACCCCAGTGGCTCAGGACAAGGTGTCTCCTCAGAGCTCTTGGTGGCACAGACCCTGCTGTGCCCCAGGACACCAAGACTTGGCTTCTCTTGGTTTCCACCTGTCATCTCTGCCTCCAGTTCTCTGCTCTGATTGAGGTATGGGGACACTTTCTCACTAAGGTCCCTGCCTGGGACCCATTAAAACTTTAGGAAACTTTTATTTGATTGATTTTGACTTGGAGTTCTTGAGAGGTTTCCTAACAAACCATGGCTCTGCCTTGATTTCCCTCTGGTCTGGTGCCGTTCATTAGGAATGTTTCTTATAATATTTGTGGAAAAATATATCAAAGTGCATCTTAAAAATATTCATTTGTATTTTAAAGGGTGTATGTTATTGCTGTTCTCTTTAAAGCAGAGGTGATTGCAGCATTCTGTGATTGACATAGATCCAGGGTCTCTCCTCAGGAGATCTGACCTGCTCAGAGAAGCTGTGCCTTGAGGTGTGACCCAGTGTGGACAATCTTGCTCCACATTCCCCAACCCCATCCTGTCTTCCCTCACTCACCTGTGTCCTGCTTTGCTTGGAGAGCTGCCTTCATTCAAGCAAACAGGATTTTTCCTTTTCTTTTTTTTTTACTTTTGAAGCAATCTAAAACTCCTAATTTTCCCTATGGAAAACAGACACACTCCTCAGGTGTGTGCCAGCCCAAGGTGCCACCAAGGAGGTTCAGGCCGGGGATCGGGGCCTCAGGGGTTGTGCCTGGAGTCGGCGCCATCTTTCCTTTGATCCTCAAGCTCCCATCATGCCCCGCGGCCCCATAAAGCCCCATTAGAGCCGGGACTACAATACCCATCATGCCCCACAGCCTCATAAAGCCCCATTGGAGCCAGGACTACAATACCCATCACTCCCCGAGGTCCACAAAACACCGGTATTTCCCCCCCAATATGTCCAATAGATGTCCTCCAGGATCCCCAAGTGTACCCTCAACGCCCATTTGGGAACCTCCCCAAACCATCCCCGAATCCCCGGAACACTCCCAACCCCACAGATGCCCGTTACAGCCACTTCTGGGAATTCATCTCCTGCCATCCCCCATGACCTCAGAGCACCTCATAACCCAGTCAGTCGTCTAAAATTCCTGCTTTCCTGTGCCCTAAAGAGCCTGGTTAGAGCTTCCCAGGATCCCTCCAAGCTCTCCTGAATCGTACACGTTCCCCTCTGAGGACCTTAAGTCGCTGTTCAGAGGCAAAAGTGTCCCCGCAGGGCCCTCCCAGACCCCAAACTCTCGGCAAGAGGCAGTTCCGGGATTACAGCACCCATCATGCTCCACGGTTCCAGTAACACGCCATTCCAGCTGAGACTCCATCCCCCATCATGCCCCATGCCTCACAAAGAGACATTGCAGTTGCGCCTGGAGCTCCCATGATGCTCTGCAGCCACTTTACACCCTACTATACCCGCGCCTACAACTCCCATCATCCCCCACGCCCTAGAGAGTCCTGACAGTGCTCCTCCAGTGCCTGCCTTGTCCCCGAAGGGTCCCAGATTCTCCTCCGTGACCTCCAAGTGCCTCCCTGGACCCCCAAGTGCCCCTCTGAAGCCCAGACTTCCTTCTAAATTTTTTCTCCAGACACAAAACTGCCCCAAATGTGCCCCAGAAATGTCTCCCTGGACCCTGAAGTACCCACCTTGACCCTGTCTGAAAAAAAGCTGATAATAAAGATGATAAAAAGATTACAAATATTATGAATTATCCTAAAGAGAGAGAAACAAATTAATTCGGGGATTTGTCTTACTTAGAAACAATGACCAATAATTTATTTGGTTGCTAATAATATGAAGTTTATGAATGTAATTATAAAAATGTGTTTTAAATGTATAGAATAGTAATATTATATCTCATTAAAATATAATTTTATTATTTAATAATTTTTTTTTTTTTTTAAGATATATATTGGAGGTTTTTTATATTTTTGGTTGCCAGTCCCAGGTGGGAGATATCAAGAGTTGGTGAGTTTGGGGGTGAGGAGCAGGTTGTCTGAACTGGGTCAGTCTGCAAGGGGCTCATACTTCTCTGTGCCCAGAGCTCTTAAGCAGACATTCAGCACGAAGATCACCTGTGGAAAGCTTCTATCAGTTTATCTCTGAAATGAAAAACAGGAAAACATTCCCTTGAGGAAAATAAAGAAGTCATGAGACACACTTTCAAATCTTCCTCCTTAACAGAACTCCAAACTGACTCCAAACAACTGCACAAGCCCTGGAGACTTGATGACAAATAAAGACAGGAAAAGAGCTCCTGAAAACTTTCTGTATTTTAATGATCCCCATGGTGGATTTGGGGCTGAGTCCAGGACCCTCAGGCACTGAGAGAAGGTTGAAGAAGCTGCTCCAGGAGTCAAAAGCAAAACTCCAAGTGCCTTGGAGCATCACTGGCTCCACTGAGGGCAGGGGCTGCCAAAGGCTCCCCAGGGACTGGTGAGAGCAGATCCTTGAGGGCAGGATTTCAGGAGCCAAAGGCTGTGAGCAGGAACTGCAATGCTGAGCAAGGCCTGGGCTGGTTGGAGGCAGCAGAAAGGCCAAGGGCTGAGCCCAGGCCTGGCCCAGCAGGGCCTGTCCCTCACGGGTGGCTCGGGGCTGTTCCTGTGGCACTGGGATGGGAGGTGCAGCAAGGACAAATGGCATCACCCTGTGTGACACTCCAGATGCTCATGGAACCAAGGCCAGTGTGACACTGCAGGGCCTCATGGAAACAAGAGGCCATTGTGAGCCTGAGGGGCTGTAACACCCCAGAACACTGAAATACTGGGGGTCACTAAAAGTTTCTTTATTCAAGCTTGGTGCACAGGAGAAACCCCAGCCAGATATTCTCAAGAGGTCAAAATGACACAAAATTTTACTGGAAAAGTATGGAAAAATTAAGGAATGCTTGAAAAGTATTTATTACAACATCCAATTCAACATAAAACACTTGTCATTTCAGGAACTTCATTAGCTTAATCCATGTAACCATAGAAAGCATTAAACACTTCAACAACTTCAGTTGTTGAGATACCCAAAACTGTTCCATATCAAGAGCATCAGGAGAGGAGAGAGAGAGAGACAAAAAGACAGAAGCTCTATAGAGAGACACACACATGGCTACCAACTCCTCGGGTTCCAGTGTGGGTGAGACAAAGCCCCCAGCAGAAGGCAGGGTACAGCCCATGGGGTCAGTGGCTGCTCCGTGTTTTGAGCCCCTGGGCCTTTGTGGGCCTCCCCCCAGGTGGGACTTGTGATTGCTCAGGCAATCAGAGCCTGGGTCAGCACCAGCCCACTGTGTGACTGACTGACAGCTCATCCCGAGGTGTCTGGGAAATTGATCTCATCCAGCCTCTGACAGCGACCATGGTGACACTGTAGAACCTCGTGGAACCACGGGTCAGTTGTGACAATGCGGGTCCAAGGACCCCGTCGTGACTCTGCAGAACCTCCAGGAATCATGGGGTCAGTGTGACTGATAGGAAAAATGCCTTTAAAGAGAATACCGTGAATGAAGGTATGGAAGGTTACATCTTTGAAATGGATCTTAATGTCTTTATTAACTTCAAGCAAAAGGTTTATTAAAGCGCCCAGTCAGCCTGGCTCCTTAAACAGACAAGTGGGTCTGCGGGAGCTTGAGGTTATGAACTTTGGCATAAAATGACAGTTTCAAGAGGGGACGGTGTGGCAAGGAGTTTGGGACAGCTGTATCTTCCTAGTACCTGGACAATGGGGAAAAGGAGAGGGCAACCTGTGACAAGGAGTTTAGGATAAAAGGAGGCTTCAGTTTATGGAACCACAGAAGAGGCAACCCCATGTGTGTGTGCCCTGGTGGACTCTTTCCCTTTATTCAAATAAAGCTGAATAACTCCTCTGTCTCCTTTATGGACACTGGCTTTTCACAGTGTGATTTTCCATACATGACACTATGGAATGTCAGACAACCAAGGAGCCATTTTTACATACCAAAGCCTCATTAGAACAAATGAACCATTGTTGACAGTGCAGAAACTCATGGAACCAATGGGCCATGGTGGCAGTGTGGATCCATGAACACCATGGAGACATTATGGAACCTCTTGGAACCAAAGTGACCATTGTGACACTCTGATGCCTCATGGAATCAGGGGGATCACTGTGAAACTCAGGACCCCTATGGAACCAAGGGTCAGTGATGAAGCTGTGGGCCTGTAGAACCAAGGAGCCATTGTGACACAGCAGGGCTGCATGGAGCCCAGGGGCCATGATGACACTGCAGGACCTTATGGAAGCAAAGGGCCATGGTGACACTACAGAAGCAAGGAGAATATTGTGACAAGGAGAATATTAAGATGAGGAGAATATTGTGCCACTTCAGGGACTCATGGGCACAAGGAGAACATTGTGACACTGTGGGGCCCAAGGAAACCAAGGGAATGTGGAACAGGTCTGTCTGGCTGGGCCTCCTGGGGGCCACCTGACAGGTCAGGCAGACATTGGCATGTGGAGGGTCTCTTCTCATCTGCAACTGAATCACTTGGACTCTGGTCTTTCCTTCATATGGAAAAGAACCATCATTCTCCTCTAGGCATCCATGGCCAAAACTGGGAATGCACCTCCAGAATTCCCTAGATCCAAGGACAGCTCCCAGACCAAAGCTGCCATGACTGACAAGTCTGGCTGCCTTGGCTTCCCGAGGGCTGGATCTCATGTGTCTTTTGAAACACTTGCACTCTGTGCTTTCCTTCCTAATGAACTCTCCTTTCATTCCAGGCACATATAACCAAAACTGAGATTCCACCTCCAAAATACCTACATCCAAGGATTGCCCCCAGATGAAAGGTGTCAGGACACACAGGTTTAGCTGGCTTGGCCCATGGGCAGACACTTTTCATCTTTTCCAAAAAACTTGGGCTTTGCTTTTCTTCCCTATGGAAAAAAACCCCATCCATCTTGACCAGGCATCCATGGCTGAAACTGGGATTCTACCTCCAAAACTCTGTACATCCAAGGATTGCTCCCAAGTGAAAGCTGCCAGGACAAGGGTCTGGCTGTCCTTGGCCTCTGGTGACTGTCCCTCATCTGCCCCTGTAACACTGGGGTTCAGTTGTTTCCTTCCTATGGAGACCATTGTGACACTCTGGGGACCCTGTGGCACCAAGGGGCCATTAAAAAACTGCAGGGCACCACTGATCCAAGGGACAATTGTGACACTGTGAGACCTTGTGGAACCAAGGACTTCACTGTGGCACTGATGGGCTGCATGGTCCCAAGGGGCTGGTGTGAAGCAGCAGGGTTTGTGGAATCAAGAGGCCATTGCTGCATTACAGGGCCTTGTGCAGCCAAAGGGCCCTTCTGATCCTGAAGGGCACCGTGGATCCATGGAGACCATTGTGGCATTGCCAGGCCCCATGGAATCTTGGAGACCATTGTGACACTGTGGGTCCTCATGGAATCAAAGGGCCATTGTGACAGCGCAGAAGCAAGGAGAACACTGTGACACTCTGGGGCCTCTTAAGGTAAGGGAAGATGGAATAGGTCGTATTGGTTTTGCCTCCCAGGGGTGACCTTGACATCTCAAGGGCTGTCTCTCATCAGTCCATGGAGCACTGAGACCCTGTGCTTTCCTTCCCATGGAAAAGAACTGGTCTTCTCATCCAGGGGCTATGGACAAAACTGGAATTTGGCCTCCTAAATTCTGTCTATACAAGGATTGCTCCCAGACAATTGTAGCCAGAACAGAGAGGTCTGACTGGCCTTGTTGCTCTGATGATTTTCTTACACTATGAGCTGAATTTTTTTATTTGAAAACACCTTGGAGTGGAGTCAGAGATCTCCAGAGGTGGGGTTTGGAAACCTCAAGCAAATGACAAATATATAGGGACAAAAGAGCTCAGTGCTCAGTGGAGTGGGGACTAAGGACAGCAGAGGAGAGGGATTGAAGGGCCATTTCAGAGATGGTGGATTATTTTGACATAGTGGAAAACATAAAGAGAAAGAAAGGATTGACGGCAAGAACAGCTGAGGCAGTTCAGATTGAACACAAGGAGAAAGGAATTTCTCTCTCCAAGAAGGGCTGTGGTGCAACACGTCCCCCAAAAGGAGTCTGGAGCAGCCCAAGGCTTTGTGTGGCCAGGCAGAGGCAGGCAGGAGGCAGAGCTGTCAGCAAAGGAAGGGGCCAGCAAGGTGGGGCAGCCGGGGGATGACGACAGCCTGCAGGGACAGAGGCGCAGGGCATGGACACCGTAGGACTGCCTGGGCTGCAGAGGGCACAGGGATGGGCAGCAGCTGAAAGGCCCTGCCAAAGCAAACTGCTGCAGCACTTGGGCCATGGCTGCTGGCCCTGGGCCTGAGGCCAGCAGGGCACAAGTGAGCCTTGCTGTGCTGGGGCCTCATTGCCTCCTTGTCCCTGCTCAGCAGCCTGGCAGGGGCCACCCCATGGTCCTGCCCTTGGCATTGCACATCCCAGAGCCCAGTGGTCTGGGAAGAGCCCTGAGCAATGAGGGAGGGACAGGATCTGCCTTGCCAGGGCCTGGGGCTCAGGCCTTGGCTTTTGGAATTATTGAAACACATCCAGGTTTGCTCAGCATCAGAGACACTTTTCACTTGTTTGTTCCCCTCTGTCATCAGTGCCACGTGATGCTCTAACTGGAAGTTGAGGAAAATTTCAGTCATATCCCTCAGTGGAACCCATTAAAACTTTGAGAAACTTTAGAGTTTCAATTAAATTTAGAGTTTTGTAAAGTTTTTTGAATAGTCTCAGGGACTGAGTGTGATGTAAACAGCACCAAATCCCTGAGAGGGTCATTAAAGTCCTTGTGCTGTGTCTCTGCTGCTGACCTGGGCTGGTCTCCTGGCACAGAGGCACCTCCCAGGCTCAATGAAGAAGAGCTTCAAAAAGACATTTCTGCTGAGAAGGTGCTCCTCTCCCAGCCCAGCAGGGCTGAGGGCACTGAGGGGACAGGAGCCAGGCACAGACAGGCTAAAGGCAACCAGGACTGGGAGGACATGGAGCTGAGACTTCACTTGGGGAAACATCTTCAGAGCCCTGGACATGGTGAGTGTGTGGGTGCAGGGCAATGTTCCCTGTGCTCCTGGAGGGATCTCCTGGAGCCAGCACAGCCCACAGCCTGGGGGATGTGTCAGGAGGACTCTCCCAGTTTCTCTGAGGCACAGGAGGAGGATGTGCTGCAGAGCAGGGCTGACCTGGGCACTGTCAGAGGGACAGGGCAGGATGGCTCCTGCTGCCAGGGATGGCTGCAGGGGCTGAAGCTGGGGCTGCAGCCAGGGCTGCCCAGGGCTGTCCTGCAGAGCAGCTCCTGCAGCCCTCAGGGCTCTTGGACAGCCCAGGGCATGTGCCACCTGCCAGGGGCAGCTCTCAGCCTGCCTGGGAGCTCCCCATGCACTGTAGGGAAAAGTTGGAGGTGGAAGTAGCCACTCCCATCAGGGCAGATTCCTTCTGCTGTGCAGATGGTGCTGCATGGCCAGGGCTGCTCTCAGCTTTCTCCTCAAGGGAAGGCAAAGGGACTGTCCAGTGTGTCTGTGTCACTGAGACTCCTGCATTGTCTCACTGGGCATCAGCACATTTGCCTCAGATCTCCCTCACAAAGTACCTCATCACCCTCCTCTGCCTATAGACAGCATGCAGCAGCACATTGGCTTGCAGCATCTCAGTTTGTCTGAGCTGCCCTTAAGGCTCTGCTGCCAGGGAGATGCCCCTGGGCAGTGCCCTGTGCTAGGAGGTTTGTGCAGGGCAGAAGTGAGCCCACAGGTCTGGGCTGGGCTTAGGCAGGTGTACAAGGATACAAAGATATCAGGCCTTGAATACAGAGAAACAGCTCCTAATAGGCACAACTCCAGGCAGCAAAGAGTCAGAACAGCCCTGGATATCCTTTTAAGTCCAGCTGCACAGGGAAAGAGAGAAGGGTTTAGGAAGATTGACTTCGAAACTGGAGCCTTCAAAGAATCCACTTTGTTTTTCCAGCACACTGTAATTTTGATCACCGTGAAATAGTGGGGGGTGTAATGAGCACAGGGCAGCTGTGTGGGACCAGCAGGTCTGACTGCAATGGGGCACATGAGCCCTGTTTTCCCTCTAGACTCCCCAGTGTTCAGGCTGAGAGCAATGCTGAAGAAGAGGCACTAACTAAGCAGTACAAAATTGGGATTAAAAAAAAAAAAGATTACTTAAGTTCCTCCACAGAAAGAGAAGTAGTTTTGAGAGGATTCATAATATAATTGCACAGGATTGACTCAAGAAAATCTTTTCCAGCTTGTCAGTGTCTTCTCTCAGTGGTCCACAATGCCCATATTGCAGAAATGTCCAACAGCAGCTCCATCAGCCACTTCCTCCTGCTGCCATTGGCAGACACATGGCAGCTGCAGCTCCTGCACTTCTGCCTCTTCCTGGGCATCACCCTGGCTGCCCTCCTGGGCAACGGCCTCATCATCAGTGCCGTAGCCTGCGGCCACCACCTGCACACCCCCATGTTCTTCTTCCTGCTCAACCTGGCCCTCACTGACCTGGGCTGCATCTGCACCACTGTGCCCAAAGCCATGCACAATTCCCTCTGGGACACCAGGAACATCTCCTATGAAGGGTGTGTCATCCAGCTTTTTTTATTTCTGTTTTTCATTGGAACAGAGTATTTCCTCCTGACCATTATGTGCTACGACCGCTACGTGTCCATCTGCAAACCCCTGCACTACGGGACCCTCCTGGGCAGCAGAGCTTGTGCCCTCATGGCAGCAGCTGCCTGGGCCAGTGGCTTTCTCCATGCTCTGCTGCACACAGCCAATACATTTTCCCTGCCCCTGTGTCATGGCAATGCCCTGGGTCAGTTTTTCTGTGAAATCCCACACATCCTCAAGCTCACCTGCTCAAATTCCTACCTCAGGGAACTTGGACTCATTGCTGTTAGTGCCTGTTTATCATTTGGTTGTTTTGTCTTCATTGTTTTCTCCTATGTGCAGATCTTCAGGGCTGTGCTGAGGATCCCCTCTGAGCAGGGACGGCACAAAGCCTTTTCCACCTGCCTCCCTCACCTGGTCGTGGTCTCCCTGTTCCTCAGCACTAGTACATTTGCCTACCTGAAGCCCCTCTCCATCTCCTGCCCATCCCTGGATCTGGCAGTGTCAGTTCTGTACTCAGTGGTGCCTCCGGCCCTGAACCCCCTCATCTACAGCCTGAGGAACCAGGAGCTCAAGGCTGCAGTGTGGACACTGATGACGATGTTTTTAGGAACATTAAATTGCTGGCCAATTTCTGCAGAAAACTTGTAATAAAAGACACCTTTGTTATTTCTTGGTTCTGTTTTGGAAGTTCTTTTGCCTTGTTTCACCTCTTTTTAACACTGTCCACAAAGAAATGTCATTGTTTGTGCCATTTCTCATTTGGTTTCACTCCACCATCCCTGTGGCCACAGAGTATGACAATGTGGGGCTGTGCTCTCAGGGGTCATAAATTAACTAAGGGATCTCCAAGCCAAGTTTTCACCAGAGTTCCCCAATTTTTTCCCTTCTCTAACGCTGCAGCAGCAATGTCTGTGTGCAGAGCTGGGGCAGACCAGTGCTGGCACAGCAGCTGTGCCCAGCAGCAGCAGCAGCACTTGGTGCTGCCAGTGCTGCTCCCGTGCCACTGCCCCACTGCCCTCCTGCCCCTCATGTTGCTGCAGGGCCTGAGTGCTCTCGGGGCCAGGCATAGCCCTGGGGGTGGCAGTGCCAGGGCTGCAGCAGTGACAGGCCATGGGCACTGCTGGGGCAGTGCTGATGCCTCAGGGCAGGGCCTGGGGGCCCCTGGCTCCTTTCCCAGGCTCTCTCAAGAACACTTGGCCAGGCCAGTGCTGAGCAGATAAAACCCCCGTGAGCAGCCCCAGGCTGGCCGTGGGCAGGCTGGGGGCAAACAGCATGGCTGGTGCTCTGCAAGGTCCCTGCAAGAGGGATAGCCTGGCAAGGAGCAGCAGAGCAGGGGCTGATCCATCCCCACTGCACTGGACAGCCCAGGGCAGCATCCCAGAGTGTCCTCATGCACCTGCCAACAACATCCCCCCTCTGCAGCCCTGGCCTCTTCCCCAGCTCACACAGGTGCTGCATCCTTGCAGGCACAGACACAGCAGCACTGGCTCAGGAGCCCCTGTTTGCACTGCACAGAGCAGGCGTCAGCACCCCCATGGTGCTGCTGTGGGGAGATGGAGCTGAGTGAGCACAAATGCCATCAGTCCCTGGGGTCAGCAAGGGCTGGGGGACACCAAGGAAACCACTCAGGTTTGTCATAGACTCTGCAGTCAGCAAGAAAGTTTGTTCCCATGAGCTGTCAGTTTCCTGTCCCACTTCAGATGTTGTTGCTCAGAGCTGGGCATGCCTGGCAGCCACCCCCAAACTGCCCTGAGAATTTCCTTTACTTCACAATTGCTCTCTTAATACCTCATTCCAGATTTCTTATTACAGCCCACCTCTATTCCCTCATGGACAAAATCCCATCCTTGCCTGCCTTTGCTCTCTGGCCCCACTCCCCATTTCAGTTCCTGAGCAGGCACCATGGGAACATCCCTTGGGGAGCAGGATCATCCTACAAGTGCTTCAGGAATTGTCTGCAGGCTCCTGCAGTGCCTCATGATGCTCCCTTGCCAGAGGCACCACAGGCCAGGGGAACACATCTGGGCTGCTGTGTCCGGATGCGGGGCTCCCTGTTCTGGGCAGTGAGGAGAGGCTGGAGAGGCTCTACAGGACTGACAGGATGGGCTTTGGGACTGTGAGGAGAAGCTGAGGGACCTGGGCTGCTGGACCTTGTGAAGAGGAGGCCCAGGGGTGGTTTCACAGAATCACAGAATCAACCAGGCTGAAAATGATCTTATAGATCATCAAATCCAACCTCTGTTTTAATATCACCTTGTCTCCCTGAGCCTCCTCTTCTCTCAGTGAACAACCCCAGCTCCCTCAGCGATTCCTCACTACACTTGTGTTCCAGACCTCTCACCAGCCTTTTTGCCCTTCTCTGCACATGCTCCAGCCCCTTCACATCCTACCGAAATTGTGGGCTCAGAACTGGACACAGCACTCAAGGTGTGGCCTCTCCACTGCTGAGCACAGGGGAAGAATCACTGCCCTGCTGGCCACACCATTCCTGACCCAGGCCAGGAGCCATTGGCCTTCTTGGCCACCTGGGCATACTGCTGGCTCATGTCCAGCCTGCTGTCCATCAGTGCCCTCAGGTCCCTTTCTGCCTGTCCACTCTCCAGCCACTCTGTCTCCAGCCTGGAGGACTGCCGAGGTTGTTGTGCCCAAAGTGCCAGACCCAGCACTTGGTCTTGTTAAACCTCACCTTTTTGGATCTTAACCCTGGATCCAGCCTGTCCAGGTCCCTCTACAGAGCCCTCCTACCCTCCAGCACATCCACACCAGCTTGGTGTCATCTGCAAATTTGCTGATGGTGCACTCAATCCCCTTCTCCAGGCTGTCTATAAAGATGTTAAACAGGACTGGGCCCACACTGATCTCTGTAGGACATCACTGCCCACACACTGGATGTGGCACTATTCCTCACCACTCTCTGGGCCCAGACATCCAGACAGTTCTTATTCCAGGGAATTGTGAACCAATCCAAGCCACAGGCTTCTGCTTTTCCAGAGAATGCTTTTGGACATGGTGTCAAGGGCTAAAGTTCTGATAGACAACATCGTCAGCCCTCCCTGCATCCACCAGGCCCTGGCAGAAAACTTTTGGTGGGCAGGAGCTGGGCAGGAGGCAGCCGAGTGCCATGGCAGCAAGGCAGGCCAGGAGCACCCGGGGCTGTGTGACCAGGACATCAAGGACATGGATTATCCAGGTCACTGGGGCCTGTTTGGGTTCCCCAGAGCAGCAAAGATGTCTGGCAGCTGGAGCAGGGTGAGGGAAGGGCCTCCAAGGTGGGGCTGGAGCTCTTTGCCTGTGAGGAGAGGCTGAGGGAGCTGGGCTCATCCAGCTCGGAGCAGGGAAGGCTGAGGGGCTCCTCATGCCAGCCTGGCAGTGCCAGCCAGGAGCTGATGGAGAACACAGAGCCAGGTTCTGCACTTGGGGACCTGGGGCAGGGGGCAAGACTAAATGTTTGGGAGAAGAATGAGGAGAAATCAGCCAGGAAATGTGGAAAACCTGTGTTTCCATGGGCTCAGACACGTTCTGAGATGCTGCCCCATCCCTGGCCATTGGGGTTTTCAAATTCAGACCAAATCAAGCTTTGAATTACTTGGTCTGGGACAGTTTTTGGTGGGTTGGACTTGCTGAGGTCCCTTCCAGCCTCAGGTCCCTGATGATCCCAGGACAATGCTGATCCTGATTTTGGAATGGGCCAGAGCAGATGTTTACAGGACAGGAGTCCTCTGGGGCTGTAGGGGATGTGCATTTTACAAGGGACACAAGCACATCTCATTAGCTGGGGCATTTGAGTACTTGAAGAAATGTCCAAGTTTCCCCACCAGGAGATAACAGAAATTTCTTGAAATTTTACTGATGATAGGGGAAGAAATACCGATCTTCCCGTCAACCTGTGTTACCCCTGTACTGTCTATTATTTCATGTTCCTCTTCATTTGGGTGATTCCCCCTCTTCTGTTTAAATGGCCATGTCTAAGGACATCTGGACCAGGTGGTTCAATGGCCTTCCCATTGCTCCCAGATTTCCTTCTTCATTTATTCTCTGGTCATTCCACATTAGTCAACATGTAAATTTTGTTTAATTCTCTTAAAGAATCACCCTTCCTAATGTCTTTGTCTAAAACTGTACTCATATAGAAATACCTCGTGCATGGCAGATATAGCAATTATATCAAGACAGATATGACTGACACCATCATCAGTCCTTTATTAAGTACTTTTCACTACTTCTTTCAGGCAACTCTGACCCTTTCCTCATGTGGAGCTCCACACAACACTGATTTCTTCTCTCCTGTCTCTAAGTTTCCTTCTGCAAGACAGGCTAACCCCAGCCTGTCCCCATTGCAGACACCTAACCCTTTGTGTCCCTCACACAGCATCTTACCTTGTCTGTCCCTTACACAATAACATGCCCCTTCCTCCTCACAGCACAGCCTGCAGACTTCATCCCAAACTGCAGCAGACTCTGGGTCTCAAGCTCTAACTGCATCTGTAACTTACCCTTGACTAGCTAGCTCAGACTTTTAGAATACCCATCCTCATTGGGCAGGCAAGGCTGTTTCCATTTCCCAACAATCAGTACAGGTATAATTCATTGGGAAAGATTGCCTTCTTTACTATCCTTACAAAATATCTTCCCACATAGGACATATCAGATACATTGCACAGAGCTGAGGAGAAATGGTGATGTTTATGGAATTATATCATTGTTATATTTTTTATGTCGGCCATGAAGAGAAACCTATCTATGCTTCTGAGTCTCACCAGTTCCTGACCCCCAAAGAACACAAACCTGTTGAGTTGTGGTTCCCACTGCAGGGGTGGCACTTGCACCTCCCTCCATCCCCAGAGCAAAGCTCCCCTGTCCCAAAAAGGGCCTGGCACTGCAGGGATGGAGGAAACAGGACAGGCTGTGGGGATCAGGGGCAGGTCACAGCCAGGGATTTGGGGTGGTTGTGAGCCCAGGGCAGGAGCCAGCCCTTGGCCTTGGTGAACCTCATCCCATTGTCCTGGGCCCATGGCTCCAGCCTGTGCAGATCCCTCTGCAGAGCTTCCTGCCCTGCAGCACAGCCACACTCCCAGCCAGCCTGGGCTCACCTGGCATCTGACTGAGGGTGCCCTCAATGGCCACATCCACATCAGCAAGAAAGAGACTGAATTACCCTGGCCCTAATCCTAAACCCTGGGGATACCCCTGGATGTGGATCCATTGCCCAACACTCCTTGGGCCTGGCCACCCACACAGATTTCTACCCAGGTAACAGATGCAGTAGAGCGTGTTGGATCAAGCTATTGTGAGCCCAGAACACTGGCATTAGTGCAGCTGTAGCTGTGCACAAGAGAGCTCTTCAGCCACTTTCTCTCTTTTCCTTCCTCTGGGCATTGGAGGCAGCTCGTGACTTCAGCGTGTGACTCGTGTGTGCAAAGAGCAAATCTGGGCAGAATCAGGGCAGGGAGGGTTTGGGGCATTATGGGATCTCTGCTGGGCACAGAATGTGTTTTACATTGCTCTGAGACTGTCTGTTGTGGAAAGGGGATGTAATATTCAGTAGAGGAATGATTTTTGTTTTTTATGGAGCTGTGCCTTCCCTTGGTTAGTTTGCTCACAATAAATGAACATTCTTCTGTGTCTTGAGCAGTTCCTTCTCCAAGGAAAGCAGGTGGGAGTTGCTGCCATGGAGCTGAAAGCTGCAGGCACAGACTGGAGTGGAGGAAGCTCAGATTGGCAAAAGGCTGCTCTGAGTGTCAGGGGTTGGATAAGGGAAATGGTGGGGTGGGGGTAAGGACAAAGTGTGATTGATGGTCAGCCATAAAGCGTCTTGATTTTCATATCTATTCAGACTGCATTAGGAGGTGCTGGGGATCAATGTCAACTGGAGATTGCTGATATCAGTGTATAAACAGGAAAGGAATAAATGTGGAAAAGAAAAGATCTTCTCTCATTTTGTTCTTAAATGAAATACGTTACAAATGGAATGAAAGCTTAGACAAGTCCTGCCCTATGCTCAGGTTTCTGGCAGTAACTCTGTTTCAGGTGGCCTGCAGCCCAAATTGCTCTTTCACACAAGTTCTTTACCATGGCTGATTAGGTCTATTCTAAAATGAATTATTTACTGAATGGATTCAACATAAACAGACAAGAATTTTTAAATTGACTACTTACTGTACAGGATAAACAAAAGAAGTGCAGGTAGATACAAACACAGTGCACATTAAACTTACCTTTATTACAGCTAGTGAAGAAATAGCAGAGATCAGGAGTCAATGCAACTTAACACCAAATTGATGAGGGAGTGCACATGGAGCCCTTTCCCTCAGCTTCCAGAAAAGAAACCACGAAGGTACATCCAGAACTGGGAGAGAAGCCCTGCCCGTTTACAGGGACTATGCAGAAGACTTCTGCTGTATGAAAGTTTTGTGTGGCTTTTATTGTTCGTAAAGTGAAGTGTGTGTCACTCAGGAATTCAAGGCTTATCTCCCTTCAGCTGCTTTCAGACCAAGATGCTCTTGGTCAGCTGGGAATTCCACCTGCCTGGAACCAAATAGAACTCAGGACAAGACTGATGTCCAGCCTGGGTTATCTCAGCAATTCCTGAGAGAGGGAAGATGCCCTGAGTTATGGCCTAGCTGATCAGATGAGCTCTGCTGGGCCATAGGGGAAGTCCTGCTGCAGAAACCACATGCAACCAAGGTTGCGTTGTGACATTGGGATGGCTCATGGAACCGAGGAGACCATGGTGACACCAATGAACCTCATGGAACCAAGGGTCCATTGTGACAGATCAAGGCCTCATGGAACCAAAAAGAACATTGTGACACCATGGGGCCTCATGGACCCAAATCTCCACTGTGACAGCCCAGAACCTCATGGAACCAAGGAGCCTTTGTGATACTGCAAGGACTCAGAGAACCAAGGAGTGCAAAGGTCTCAAACATTGCTTGCAGGGTTCTGCCTTGGGGATGAGGAATTTCCTTGGTGGCACTTTGTGCCTGTATGCAGTGGAGAACCTTAAAAATTTTGGATTGCTTAAAAAAAATTGAAACCCCCCTTTTTTGTCTGAGTGTTGTCAGTTCTCAGAAAATCAGTGTAGAAAGGAAAAAGTAAAGAACCTTTGAAAACTGAAGCACCTACAGGCATTGAGCCCTACTGAATGATGTTACTGACAAAGGCTCTCAAGAGACTAATTAAAGAAGGTAACTGGAGGCCATGGTTGCACAAAGTTCTCAGAGACTCCAAGGCAAAAGCAAAACCCAAAGCCCTTGGAAAAATCTGCAGTCGCTGGGAGCATGAATGAGCCCCCAGGGCCATTCCTGACACAGGCTCCCCAGGGACTAGTCCCAGCACATCCCTGAGGGCACTGGGATGTGGGGGGATGCTGAAGGCAGGACAAGGGGTGACAGTGGCCAGCCTTGCTGGGGCTGTGCCAGGAGGCCCCAGTGGCTCAGGACAAGGTGTCTCCTCACAGCCCTTGGTGGCACAGATCCTGCTGTGCCCCAGGGCACCAAGACGTGGCTTCTCTTTGTCCCCACATGTCATCTCTGCCTCTATTTTCCTGCTCTAACTGGAACCTGGGGACACTTTCTCTGTTGTGTCCCTCAGAGGGACCCTCTAAAACTTTATGAAATAATGGGAGTTTGATTCTGCATGAATTCTTGAGAGGTTTCCTAACAAACCATGGCTCTGCCTTGATTTCCCTCTGGTCTGGTGCAGCTCATCACGAAGTTTTCCTACTCCGGTTGTGTAGAAATATTTCAAAGAGCTTCTGAGAAATACACATTCTAATTTTAAGGAGTGCATTTTATTGCTGTTATCTTTGGAGCAGAGGTGATTGCAGCATCTAGTGATTGATACTGACCCAAGATCTCTCCACAGGATGTCTGGCCTTCTCAGAGAAGCTGTGCCTTGAGGTCTGACCCAGTGTGGACAACCTTGCTCCTCATTCCCCAACCCCATCCTGTCTGTCCTCACTCACCTGGGACCTGCTTTGCTTGGAAAACCAGCTTCACTTAGGCAGAGGGATGTCTCTCTTTTCTTATTTTTGGTGCTATCTAGAAGTCTTAGTTTTCCCCATGGAAAACAGACACACATTCCTCAGGTGTGTGCCAGCCCAAGGTGCCACCAAGGAGGTTCAGGCTGGAGACCAGAGCATCAGGGTTGGTGCCTGGAGTCGGCGCCATCTTTCCTTTTTGCCTCTAAATCCTGTCATGACCCACAACCTCATAGAGCCCCATTGGAGCCAGGACTACAATTCCCATCATGCCCTGTGGTCCCATGGAGCCCCATTGGAGCCAGGACTACAATTCCCATCATGCCCCGTGGCCCCATGGAGCCCCATTGGAGCTGGGACTACAATTCCCTTCATGCCCTGTGCTCCACAGTACCCCAGAATCCCCCCATATGTCCCATAAGTGTTCCCAGACCCTCAAGGATCCCTAAGTGCTCCCTCAGCTCCCATTCGGGGATCCCTAAAAGCCTCCCCAGATTCCCTGAATGCTCCCAGCACCATAAATGCCCCTTACAGCAACTTCCACAAATTAATCGTCTCTCATTCCCCGCAAGCTCAGAGCAGCTCAGAACCCAATCACTCGCCTAAAATTCCTGTCGTGCTCCGCGCCCTAAAGAGCCTGTTTGAGCTCCCCAAGCTCCCCCTAAGTGCTCCCAAGCCATCTATGTTCCACTTGGAGGACTTGAAATCATGGCTCGGACTCAAAGGTGTCCACCAAGTGCCCTCCTGGACCCGCAAACGAAACATCTGAGCCACTTCCGGGACTACAGCTCCCAGCAGGCTTCACAGTTCCATAGAGTGCTGGTTGAGCCGAGATTTCATCTCCCATCATGCCCCATGCCCTACCAGCAGACATGGCAGCTACGTTTCGAGTTCCCATGATGCTCTATGGCTTTATTAAACAATAAAGATACCTGCACTTACAACTCCCATGATTCCCCACGCCCCAGAGAGTCCCATCAGAGCCCCAAGTGCCCGCCTGAACCCCGAAGGTCCCCAGATTTACCTCCCGGACCTACAAGTGCACCCCTGGACGCCCAAGTGGCACTCTGAAGCCCAGACCTTCCCTCAGGATCCCTAAGTTCTCTCTTAGATCTCACTCAATACCCCCAAGTGTCTTCTTCTCTCTCAGATTCCTTCTAAATTCTTTCTTCAGACCCAAAATAGCCTCGAATGTGCCCCAGAAATGTCTCCCTGGACCTCAAAGTGCCCACCTTGACCCTGTCTGAGAAAAATATGATAATAAAGATGACAAAATGACTGCAAATATTATGAATTATCTTAAATAGGGAGAAATTAGTAACCAATGGAGCTAATTTAATTAATTAAGCGAATTGTGTAACTTAGGCTGAATGATCAATAATTTTTTTTATTCCCAATAATGTATAGAGTTTTAATATAAAAATAAAAAAATTAGGTTTAAAAACTATATTATACTTATAAATAAGGAGAATATAACTGTAATTTTCATATTTAACAACATTTTTATTTGAAAGAGAAATTTATAATGTATTTTAATATTATGAGTTGTCAGCCCCAGGTGTGAGATAGAATGACATGGTGAGGTTGGGGGTGAGGAGCAGGTTGTCCAGACAGGGTCACCATGCAAGAGGCTTTTTCTTCCATGTGCCCAGACCTCCTAAGAAAACATTCAACATCAAGACCACTTGATGTTGAAGAAAGGAAAATTCTTCTATCAGTTTCTCTCTGCACTGAAAAGTAGAAGAATATTCCCCTAAGGTAAATAAAGTCAAGAGATGCACTTTGAAACCTTCCTCTGAAACAGAGGCTCCAAATTGACTCCAAGCAGCTGCACAAGCCCTGGAGACTTGAAGACAATTGAAGGAAGACAAAGTTTTACTGAGGGCTTTCTGCATTATAATGATCCCCAGGGTGAATTTGGGGCTGTGTCCAGGAGCCTGAGACAATGAGAGAAGTTTAAAGAAGCTGCTCAAGGAGTCAGAAGCAAAACTCTAAGTCCCTTGGAGCATCACTGGCCCCACTGAGGGCAGGGACTGCCAAAGGCTCCCCAGGGACTGGTGAGAGCAGATCCTTGAGGGCAGGATTGCAGGAGCCAAAGGCTGTGAGCAGGAACTGAAATGCTGAGCAAGGCCTGGGCTGGTTGGAAGCAGCAGAAAGGCCAAGGGCTGTACCCAGGCCTGGCCCAGCAGGGCCTGTCCCTCACGGGTGGCTCGAGGCTGTTCCTGGGGCACTGAAATGGGAGGGTCAGCAAGGACAAATGGCATCACCCTGTGTGATACTCCAGATGCTCATGGAACCAAGGGCCAGTGTGACACTGCAGGGCCTCATGGAAACAAGAGGCCCTTGTGAGCCTGCAGGGCTGCAACACCCCAGAACACTGAAATACTGGCGGTGAGCAAAGGCTCCTTTACTCAAGCTGGGTGCACAGGAGAAACCCCAGCCAGATATTCTCAAGAGATCAAAATGGAAAAAAATTTGCTGACAAAGTACAGAAAATCAAGGAATTTGGAAAAGGATTTATTGCAGTGTCCACTTCAACATAAAAACACTTATCATAACAACTTGAATAACTTTGCCCATTTAAAATTAGAAACCTTCAAATACTTAAATAGTTGAAGTACACAAAACTCTTTGATATAAAGAACATTAGAATGACATGAAAGAGAGAGAGACAGAAGATCTGTAGAAAGACACACATGGCTACCAAGTCCTAGGGTTCCAGTGTGGGTGAGACGCAGACCCCAGCAGAAGGCAGGGTACAGACCATGGGCTCAGCGCCTGCTCTGTGTTTTGAAACCCTGGGCCTTCGTGGGCCTTTCCCCAGGTGGGACTTGTGATTGCTCGGGCAATCAGTGACTGGGTCAGCACACAGCCCACTGTGTGAGTGACTGACAGCTCATCCCGAGGTGTCTGGGACATTGATCTCATCCAGCTTCTGACAGCCTGACATGGTGGCACTGCAGAACCTCATGGAACCATGGGTCAGTTTTTGTGGGAACTCAGGGCGTACCCCTGACCTCCTTGGTGATCTCAAAACCCCCCTGGCGAGGGTCTCAAATACCCCTGAGTGAGACACTTGTGTCTCAGGCACTGAATTCTAACCCCTTGGGGAAAATTGCCAACACAGAGGGAATGGAAACAAGCCAACAAAATTAGTAAAGTGTAAATTAGATTGTTAGAACGTAGATAAATAGTCTTTTGGGAATATTTGTGATAAGGAACATGTGGCCAAGATGGGGAATTTGGGGGGGTGGATACCTCTTCCTCCTTCTTCTCCCTGTCATCCATGCTGGGTGACATGCTGGCACATTTAGATTGGATGGGGTCAGAGCTGGACCATTTAACAAGATTACATTGTATTGGAAAATTTTTGTAAACATGTAGCACATAATTTAGATTATATAAGATAAGCCCTGACTTCATCAGGCAGATTCCATCCTGGATGCCAGGTAGTGCAGACCACTGTTAGCTGGGCAAAAAGTTCCTGAGATGAGAAACAATAAACAGTCCTTGAAGCCTCTGAAAACCATCTCCTGCAATCTCTCATCAGCTGCTTCAGGAAAAACCAGGGTTTAGCCACTGCATGTCCTTCTGAGGTGATCTCGGGTCTAAGGACAAACCTCAGACTGTGACAAGTTGTGAGAAGCACAGAAGCAGATTCAAGGACACCATGGAACCTCCTGGAAGAGACCGTTGTGACACTCTGGTGCCTCATGGAATCAGGGGAACCCTTGTGAAACTCAGGATGCCTATCGAACCAAGAGTCAAGGATGAAATTGTGGAGCCCATAGAACTGAACAGCCATTGTGACATTGAAGGATGCAGAATTAAAATCAAAATTAAAGACTTAAAGGTAAAAATACAGGAAGATGCTTTAGCTGGAAGGGGGCTGACAAGATTCTATGAGTGCTTAACATTTGCTGTCTTTACAAGAACAGGAGGACAGAGCAAGGCTACATGGTAAGGTAGAGGGCCAAGAATGCATAAACAGGGTGGAAGGGCGAGGCCTTGTCCAGATAAGGAGGAATCTTTAGACCTTTGAGCCAGCGAAAAATCTCTACCAACGTTTGGAAAGCTGCCAAAGACTCATACACATGGGCAAAGAAGGCAGGGTAAAAAGTTCACCAGAGAGGAAGAGTGTTTACTTCATCCCAAAGATCCCCAGATGACCACCAAGGTGACCAACAGAGAGCAGTGCTCAGTTGCAAAGAGGCCTGGAGCTATTTTTACTATGAAGTAGGGACAGGCAGGGTTAGGAAATGAATATGGATTAGGTGCATTGTGCAATCCTGGTTTGTAGAGAGTAAAAAGAGAGGCGCAGATCGCTGAAGGTGTGCATGTTTTAGAGGAGTTATCCCCCATGCACCTCAGCACTGAATAAAATACATAACTATAACTTACTTTGTGGGTTATTAAGATTTTCCTCACATCAGTTTGGGTGACCCCACTCTTCCCCTGAGATTTTGGGGTGCCCCTTTTGCCCCTCTACAGCTGGAACTGGTGCAGAATGTCATCTTCACTGACCCCACAGACCAAAGAGCTGGGGTGTACCTTTGCTGCATCCTCCCCCATGGTAACTCAGGGCTCCCTCCCACCCCTGGTACCCTCACTCGGAGTTTTGGGGTACCCCCTGATCTTTGGGATGCCCCTTGACAGTCCCCCTGCAGCTGCAGCTCAACTGTGTCCATGTCGACCAGGAGCATGCAATGATGGCCATCATGTTCTCCCAGCCAGTCAAGGTGAATCAGGACACTTGAATGCCCCAAGCATGACTTGGACAATGCCAAAAATGACCTGGATACACATGGATCCCCCAAAAAATATCTTGGATCACATCCAAAATCACCTGGATACACCTCTGTACCCCTTGGACACTTGGATCACCCAAAACCCCTGGGGCTCCCCAACATTGGTGTCCCAAAATCTTCATTGCTTTGACAAGGTAGACCTGGTTTCCCTAAATTCCTATTGAATTCAATGGGGTAGACCTGATGTCCCTCAATCCCTACTGATTTTTTAATGCAGTAGATCTGGTATTCCTAGATTGCCATTGATTTCATTAGAAATATCTGATGTCTGAAAAATCCCTATCAGGAGATTAATATGACAAGAGATGGGGAACTAAGAAATGTTTTAAAGGAGGATTTATTATGTCATATCATCACTCTTATAGAAGAGTGAGACATTAAATGTGTCACATCCAACAGCATAACATCAGAAGCTGTCTAATTCTTAGTTACAATGCCTGATTTTAGTTTTTTAGCCAATCACATACTTCTACAAAGTTTGCTAATGTCTTTTTGCACCAATCATTAATTGCTTTGCTTTTCTTGGCTTTCCAGCAATACATAATTTTTCAGCCAATTATATAACACTTCACAAACGTACATTGATATATCTTAAGGTTCTAACTAGCTTTGTAGTAGGCTCTATTGCTAAACTTGAAAATATTTTACTATCTTACTTAATATATTGCTTTGCTTACATAATAGATATTTCTGCTTGCTTTAAACATATTGCTACTTAAACTATAAACTTATATTCTTGTTTTATGTTTATTTTACTTTTAATGCTGTTATTCTCTAAGCTTTCTGAAAGGTCTTAGGTCAAACCTTGTATCCATCTCTATCTCTGAGACTGTATGCACTAGGCCCTGACAGCTCTCCATGCCTGCATTTCCCACACCACCTGCCATTTCTGCCTCCAATTTCCTGCTCTGACTAGAACCTGGGGACATTTTCTCAGTCATGTCCCTCTATGGGACCCATGAACGCTATCAGAAACTTTGGAGTTCAATTATGAATGAATGCTTCAGAGGTTTCCTAACAAACCATTGCTCTGCCTTGATTTGCTTCTGGTGTGGTGCAGTTCATTGAGAAGGTTTTCAACTCCAGTTATGGAGAAATATGTCAAAAAGATTATAAGAAATATCCATTCCTAATTTAAAGGGTGCATTTTATTCCTATTCTCTTTAGAACAGAGGTGACTGCAGCATTCTGTGACTGATTGTTGTGAGAAATGGATTTGTAAAGGATTCTCAAAGCCTGGCTAAAAGCTCACACAGTCTTACACACCTGTATGCAAACTCTTAGATAAGGTGTGCTGACTTAGAAAGAATGGAAAGAGAAGACATTGTTGAGACAGAATTGAACTAGAAACAAGTTGTAGATGATGGCTTTGCAAAAAGACCAAATATTTTTGAGAATTAGATGCATTGTGGCATTGTACCACATGGGGTAAAATAGTAGGTGATTGGTGATAGAAGTATTAACACCATTGTGTGGCAAAAGCTAATAGTCTGAAAAACATTTCTAAGGTATAATAACCAGGAAAAAACTTGGCTTTTGATAGAATGGCATTGAGTTTTCCATCTCTTATGTTTCACCCTTCATCAAGACTGATCATGGAATAAAATCTTTTAAAATGCTTCTCAGTTGCCCTGTCTCTGGAGGGCTGGGATTTTCCATCAGTGCTGGGTCCCTAGACATCAGTCCCCAAGAGAGTGTTTTCAAAAAAACTTCTCAAAGCTCAAATTCAGATTCAATCTCAAAAATTTCTTGAAGTTTAATGGATTCCACTGAGGGACATGACTTTGAAAGTGTCCCCAGGTTGCAGTTAGAGCGGAACACAGCAATGACAGGAGGGGACAAACAAGGGAAAGCTTTCACTTGGGAGCAATCCTTGGATGTACGAAGTTTTGGAGGTGGAATCCCAATTTTGGTCATGGGCACCTGGTCAGATTGATGTTTTTTCCATAGGAAAGAAAAGTGCAAAATCCAAGTGTTTTGGAAGAAGATGAGAGGCGGCCACCCTTTGGCCAACCCAGCCAGACCTGTTATTCCTGGAAATTTTCATCTGGGACTATCCTTCGACATAGGGATATTTGGATATGGAATCTCAATTTCAGTTATGGGTGTCTGGAATGGAAGAAGAGTTTTTCTCATTGGGAAAGCACAGAGTGTCGGTGTTCCAAAACACAGATGAGAGCAGGCCCTCAGGAAGCCAAGACAAGCCAGACTTCTCAGTCATGGCAGCTTTTGTCTGAGAGCATGCCTTGGATCTATGGCATTCTGGAGCTGGATTCTGGCCCAGTTTTGGCCATGGGCACCTGGAGGACAAGGATGGTTCTTTTCCACAGGAAGGAAAGCCCAGAGCCCCAGTGCTTCAGTAGTAGATGAGAAGCGACCCTCAGGATGCCAAGGTCAGCCAGACCTGTCAGATGGCCCCCAGGAGGCCCAGCCAGCCAGACCTGTTCCATGTTCCCTTGATTCCGGGAGACCCCAAAGTGTTACAATATTCTCCTTGATTCCATGAGTCCCTGTAGTGTCACAATATTCTCCTTGCCACAATATTCTCCTTGCTTCTCTGGTGCCAAAATGGCCTATTGCTTCCAAAATATCTTTCAGTGCCACCATGGCCCCTGGACTCCATATGGCCCCACTGTGTCACAATGGTTCTTGTGACAATGGTTCTCTGCTCCTAGGATCTACTGGCCCCACAGCTTCATAACTGACCCTTGGTTCCATACAGGTCCTGAGTGTCACAACGGTCCCCATGTTTCCATGAGGCACCAGAGTGTCACAATGGTCTCTTTGGTTCTATGAGGTTCCATGGTGTCTCCATGGTGTTCCTAAACCCGCATTGTCACAACTGACCCACGGTTCCATGAGGTTCTGCAGTGTCACCATGGTCACTGGCAGAGGCTGGATGAGATCAATTTCCTAGACACTTTGGGATGAGCTGTCAGTCACTCACACAGTGGGCTGGTGCTGACCCAGGCTCTGATTGCCCCAGCAATCACAAGTCCCACCTGGGGGGAGGCTCACGAAGACCAAGGGGCTTAAAACAGCTTAAAACAGCAGGCACTGAGCCCATGGTCTGTACCCTACCTTCTGCTGGGGTCTGTGTGTCACCCACACTGGAATCCGAGGAGTTGGTAGCCATGTATGTGTCTTTCTATGGAGCTTCTGTCTTTCTGTCTCTCTCTCTCTTTCATATCCTTCTAATGCTCTTTATAGCAAAGAGTTTTGTGTACTTCAACTATTTAAGTATTTGAAGGTTTCTAAAGTTAAATGGGCTAAGCTATTCAACTTGCTGTAAGTGTTTTTACATTGAATTGGACAATTCATTAAATCCTTTTCCAAATTCATTGATTTTCTGTACTCTGTCAGCAAAATTTTGTGTTATTTTGACCTCTTGAGAATATCTGGCTGGGGTTTCTCCTGTGCACCCAGCTTGAGTAAAGGAGCCTTTGCTCACCGCCAGTATTTCAGTGTTCTGGGGTGTTGCAGCCCTGCAGGCTCACAAGGGCCTCTTGTTTCCATGAGGCCCTGCAGTGTCACACTGGCCCTTGGTTCCATGAGCATCTGGAGTATCACACAGGGTGATGCCATTTGTCCTTGCTGACCCTCCCATTTCAGTGCCCCAGGAACAGCCCTGAGCCAGCCGTGAGGGACAGGCCCTGCTGGGCCAGGCCTGGGTACAGCCCTTGGCCTTTCTGCTGCTTCCAACCAGCCCAGGCCTTGCTCAGCATTGCAGTTCCTGCTCACAGCCTTTGGCTCCTGCAATCCTGCCCTCAAGGATCTGCTCTCACCAGTCCCTGGGGAGCCTTTGGCAGTTCCCTGCCCTCAGTGGGGCCAGTGATGCTCCAAGGGACTTGGAGTTTTGCTTCTGACTCCTTGAGCAGCTTCTTTAAACTTCTCTCATTGTCTCAGGCTCCTGGACACAGCCCCAAATTCACTGTGGGGCTGATTAAAATGCAGAAAGCTGTCAGGAGTTCCTTGTCTTCCTTCAATTGTCTTCAAGTCTCCAGGGCTTGTACAACTGATTGAAGTGAGTTTGGAGTTCTGTTAAGGAAGAAGGTTTCTAAGTGCACCCTACTGCATTTATTTTTAATCAATGGAATATTTCTTTCCTTTTGAACACAGAACAGGGGTAATAAAAGCATTTCCCAAGTGTTCTTGATGCTGAATGTCTCCTTAGATGGTCTGGGCACAGAGAAGAATGACGACCTTGAGGGATTACCCTGTTTGGACAAGCAGCTCCTGACTCCCAACCTCACCATGTCTGACATCACCCACCTGGGACTGACATCCCTGTGCCCCGCATCAGAACCTTGTCCTCTGAGCTCTGCAGCTGGGTGTGCCAGCCCATTGCACCATGTCCCACCTGCTCTCCTCAGGGCTCTGCCTGCACACAGGCCCAGGACAAAATATCCTGTGTGTGAGGAAAGAATGGAAAAGCCTGAGCAGGTTTCCTGAATGACAAACCCTGGTCAGGAACCACATGCTCAGTCCAGGCTGCCTGGAATGATGTCACCTTTCTACAAGGGACAGTGTGACCAGAAATGATCTCTGTAGGCAGAATTCTCCGAGTCTTTCTGATGAATTCTCTGTTCTGGTCCTTTCCCTGAATCTCTGTTGCAGATGAAAGCTGCTGGTGCCATTTGCACTTTTAACCCCTCTTTTGAATATAGACAAATGTTTCCAGGTGTGTTAAGCAGGTGTTGCTAAATGCTTAGGCAAAATTTTTCTATCTTCATGGGACCAAGGAGACCCTTGCGACACAGCGGAGGCTCATTGAACCAAGGAGACAATTGTGACAGTTCAGAGCCTCACAGAAACAAGGCTCCATTGTGACCCTGAGAGTAATTACAGAATCAAGAAGACCATTGTGACACAGCGAGGCCACATGGAACCAATGATCCATTGTGACAATGCAGATCCAAGGAGACCGTGGTGACACTGTAGGACCTCATGGATCCAAGGGGCCACTGTGACACTGAAGAACTTAATGGAACTCAGGGTCCAGTGTGACATAGCAGTGCCTCATTAGAATAAGGGAATTGTTGTTGACAACACAGAAACTCATGGAACCAAGGGGCTGTGGTGACATAGCAGGGCCACATGGGACCAAGGAGACCAATGACATTTAGGAACCTTATGGAACTGAGAGTCCACTATGACAGTGTAGAAACAAGGAGATTTTTGTGACACTAAGGAAACTCATGGAACCAAGGGACTGTGGTCACACAGCAGGACCACATGTACCAAGGAGACCTGTGACATTTAGGAACGTTATGGAACTGAGGGTTCATTATGGCACTGCAGAAACAAGACCATTGTGACACAATGGAAGCTCATGGAACCAAGCAGCCATTGTGACACTCCAAGGCCTTGTTGAACCAGGGAAACCATTGTGACACTCCAAAACCATATGGCATTAAGAGTTTATTGCGATACAGCAGGGTGCTATGGAATCAGTTGTTTATTGTGACAGTATGGATCCCAGGAGATCATAGTGACACTAGGGAAGCTCATGGAACCAATGGTCCATTGTGACAAATCACGGTCTCATAGATCCAAGCGGTCATTGTGACACTGTGGGCCCCCATGGAACCAAATATTCATTATGACACTCCAGGGCTGCTTGTAACCATACTGATACTGAAGACCCAAGAGACCGTTATGACACCATGGCAGTTCATGGAACCAAGGGGCTGTTGTGACACTCCAAGGCCTCGTGGATCCAAGGAAGGCATTGTGGCAGTGCTGAACCAAGGCAATTTTGACAGTACAGACCCTAACAGAACCAAGGGTCCATTGTTATATAGCAGGGCCTCATGGAACCAAGGGGCCATTGTGAAACTGCAAGGGCTGTAATGGATTCAAGGACACCACTTATACTGAAATTGACAGGATAGAAACTTTTGAACACAGTTTTGAGTATTTGAAGGCAGGTATTTATTGCAGCATGGTGGCCACTTAGGCAATCCTTCATCCATCTGAGTGCACTGAGCATCGAATGAACAGCATTTTTATCAGACACACTGATTGGCTCTTCCCTCTTCCTTTGATTCTATTTGACGTAGTTGCACCTGTTATTGAAAGTCCTTATGTGTTTCTTTGGGGTCTGTCTTCACCATCCGGTGTCCTTTTCCGTGGCTGTTCCTCGATCCTTGTTCTTGAGAAATGGCAGTTTTCTTGTTTTGCATAATTTCTGCTTAATCAGCCTTTTAGAGATGAGCTGGCATCCTGCTTACATTTTATGTGGCTTCTGTTTGCCTCAGCTAATCCTTTATCCATTTCTCCAAGGCTGTTCTGTTCTACTGTCCTTGATAAGTGTAAACGTTGTTCTGTTCTCCTGTCCTTGTCACAGTGCTCGCCCTGCATGAAGCATCTGAAACCCCCTCCAACCCATGGGCGTGGGGTGGACAAGTGTTCCCAAGGGAACAGGGATGGGACAGCTGTGAGGACTGACCCCAGCAATAAGCTGAGATAAATGGGGGAAAAAGGTGAAGGGGATTGATTTATTTTTAAAGACATTTTTCTTTTTGAACAGCATGAAGAATACTCAGCTGCCACAAGATGGTTACACATTTTCTGCTGCTAGAAGATATCCTAAGGATTTGCTTTATTTCTGTTTGTGGCCTTTGCTTTTTGTGGTTGGTTTGTTTGTGGGGTTTTTGTGTTAATGTGGGTGGGATTTTTTACTTTGGGCCTGTTTTGTTTTGTTTGGGTTTTTTTGGTGTTTTTTTTTTTTTTGTTTTTTTGTTTTTTGGTAGGGTTTGCATTTTTTTTTTTCCACTGGGTCTTTCCCTTTTGAACTGCCTTTCTTCTGATGCGCAAGTCTTTTCTGCCTATTCGTCCTTAGGGATTGGTTGGCACCTGATGGCAAGAGATATTTACCCAATTCAGTCATCTTGCTCAATTATATTTTGCAGTCACCATTAACTCGATGAGATTGGTCACAGACTCCCTGCAATTTGGTAGCCTCCACAAAGGAATTGAAAGTGCATTTCATGCCATTCTAGAGATAACAGAAATGTTCTGCATTGGTGGTCAAGGTCTGGCTACTGAGGGATGTCACCAGGGAGTGGCTGCCAAGGGGACTCTGTGCCATGGATGACATTTGACCCTCATTATTCAGCCAAATTCCCACCCACTCCATGTTCCTCTCCTGCAGCCCAGGTCTCTCCAATCTGGCTCTTAGGAGAGCACAGCAGACCATGTCTCCCAGTGTTTCAGGGCCAGATGAGCAGTAGGCACCGGAGGCCAAGGCCAACCATTTGTTCTTGCAGGCTTTCACATGGTGCAACCCTTGAATATACAGAATTTTGTGGGCAGAATTCCAAATTCAGCCATGAGCATCTGGATGAGAAGGTCAGTTCCTTTCCACAGGAAAGAAAGCACAGAGCCCCAGTATTTCAGGGTGAATTAGAGGTGAACAGCAGAGGCCAAGGCTAAACATGCTTGTTTTTCCTGGCAGCTTTTTCCATCCAGAAAATACCCTTGCATATAGGCAATTTTTGAGCAGAAGTACCAGTTTTGACAATGGATTCCTGGGCAAGAAGGACAGTTCTTTTCCATAGCAAGGACAGCTCATGGCTCCAGTGTTGGAAGGCAGGTGAGAGCTGACTCTCAGGAAGCCAAGGGAAGCCAGACTTGTTTGTAATGGCAGTCTTTGTCTAGAACAATCTCTGAACACAGGGAAATTTGGAGGCAGAATCCCATTTTGACCATGGGTGCCTGGAGGAGAAGGACACTACTTTTTTGTTTGAGGGAAAACCCAGAGCCCCAGTGTTTCAGAAGCACATGAGAAACGCAGGCCAAGCCAATCATACCTGTTACCTGTTCCCTTGTTCCCATGGGCCCTGCAGTGTCACACTGGCCCCTTGTTTCGATGGGGTCCTACAATGTCACAATGGTACCTTTTTCCATGATGCCTTGCCATGTCAAAATGGTTTCCTTGGTTCCATGGGACTGCAAAATGACACAATGGACCCTTGGTTCCATGAGGCTGCAGAGTGTCACAATGGTCTCCATGGCTCCATAGAGTCCTGCAGTGTCACGAGGGTCCCTTGATTACATTGGGGTCCTCAGGATCACAATGGCCCTATGGCTGCACAAGGCCCAGCTGTGTCACACTGGGCCCTTGTTTCCTTGGGGCTCCACAGTGTAACAACTGTCCCTTCCTTCCATGAGGCCTTGCAGTGTCACAATGGTCTCCTTGCTACCACAAGGTCCTGCAGAGCCTCTTAATTCAATGAGGCTTTGAAGTGTCATGGAGGTAGGTCTCCAGTACTCCATGAAGTCCCATGATGTCACATTTAAATTTTGGCTCTATGGGGTCCTGCCCTTGGCATTGCACATCCCCAGTGCCTAGTGCCCCAGGAAGAGCCCTGAGCAATGAGGGAGGGACAGGATCTGCCTTTCCAGGGTCTGGGGTGCAGGCCTTGGCCCTTGGCATTCCTGAAGCACGTCCAGGTTTGCTCAGCATCAGAGACAGCTTTCCTTGCTTGTCCCCACCTGTCATCACTGCCTCCTGTGTTCTACTCTAACTGGGAACACTTTCACAGTTATATCCCTCAGTGGAATCCATTAAAACTTAGGGAGACTTTGGAGTTTCAATTTAATTTAGAGTTCTTGAGAAGTTTTTTGAACACTCTCTGAGGGACTGAGTCTGATGCAAAGCATCAGCACCAAAGTCCTGAGAGGGTCATTAAAATCCTTGTGCTGTGTCTGTGCTGCTGAGCTGAATGGAGAAAAATGCATTGGCAATGTCAATGGTGCCACTTTGCTGCCTTGGGCTCCAGCTCCTGGAGATCCAGCGTGTCCGGCACGGCAGCGCTCAGCACTGGAGAATCAACGACTGGGAGAGAGAGGGGGTCTACTGACTGCTGATCAGAATCCAAATTTACACTCAGGTACATATGCTTATATACCATTTCTAGGAAAGCTGGTAAGTTTTTACCACATTGATTGGGTTAAACATCACACAAACAAGCTTACACATTTTGCAGCATTTTTACTTGATTCATTCTTCTTTCCTGTCCCCAGTCTTGATCCAATCTTCATGGAGTCTTCAAAGCTCTGTTTGCTCTTGCCAAGGCATCTTGGTTATCAAGCTGCTTATGCTAATTAAATCCACAGTACTGTCTTACCTCCCACAGTGGCGTCACTTCATTCAAGGCACAATAGCCTACAGTCAATTTCTATTGTCAGACTTGCCCACAGGCTAATTGCAGCTGTTGAAGGGTGAGTGGGTTTTACTGAGCACCCTTTGACTTTCTAGCTAAAATTTTATGGGTGGGGATAATGGCATCTTGATTCATCTGATACTGCTGGCTGTGTGCTGTTGAGGTGGCAGTTTGTAGTTGTTGCACTTTCACCTTCAGGAACCTACTGTAGATGGGTTTTCTGATAGTCCAGGCAAGGTGTTTAATTTCTCAATGCCCTCTGCCTCTACAGCAGCTGTTTGAAAAGCCCACCTGAGTCCCTTTGGGTCTTTGTAATAGCCATTCCAGAGGAAGAGAATGCTCAGAATTCATGGAGCTTTTGGGCCAGTCACACTGGGATGTTTCTGCCACCCCTTCCAATCAGGCTCATTTCAGCCTCCAGCAGAGTCAATTCCTGTGATCCCCCATCACCCCAGCAATGGAAACAGGTTCTGCCCCCACATGTCCCAGTGGCATTAGGGTACACTGTCCACCAGGATCAACTAAAGGCTCTGATGTGCCAGGCCATTGGATCTACTCCATCCAAAAGACCTGGCTGTCCTGTGCCTCTCCCTGGCTAGAGCCAGGGCCCTTCTATCCCTGGTTATCATTTCCTTCCTGGCATACATACTAGAGGTTCTTTTAAGAGGATCCCACAGGTCATCTTCCTTTCTGCAATACCTGGCAGCTTGGTCATGGGAGGTTGAGGCTGCCTTCACTTGAGTGGAACTCCCTCTTTTAGTGCTTCCCTCCCTGAGTTGATGCACCCGTGCTGCCAGCACAGAAGTGGTTTTCTCATTTTGCCTTTTCATGATTTCCCCATGGTTGTGCAAAAAGAACCACAGGTCAGTTTGTGGGGTGTACCCTCTCTCCCTAGCTGGGGGATGTTGGGCTCTGACTTTGGGGCCTGTGCCTCGCACTGATGCTGCACTGATCTTCCTCACCTCTTCCCTTATCTCCCTCATCTCTTCCTTAAACTTCTCTTTGAGTTCTTTAACCACAGCAGAGACATGAGCCTGCATTGGGCAATTGATCACACTCTCATAATTTCTGAGTTTGTTGGTGACAGAACCCACTGTCTCTGGGTTGTTATCAGCATTAATTGTCACAGTAAAGGTGTATTTGGATGGCCCCAGGTTTGCCAGATTGCACAAATCTGCCCTGTGCACCTGGCCTTGTCAGGGTCATTGTCCTGCTGTCCATCCCTCCCAAAGAGCACCTCCAGTGCTGCCACTTCCCTCAGCTGCTGGATCCCTTCCTCAAGGCTCTTCCAGCACATTCTATGGTGCTGCTCCTGCATTCTCTCTCTGTGGACAAACCTCTCTCTCACACTCATTAAAAGCTGCTTCCAGAGGGAAAGGAGGCCCTGCTTCATTACAAATACCTGATCCACACCTCAGTCCTGGGTCAAGGGTTCCAAATTCTTTGCCTCAGAACCATCCAGTTGCACACCTGTACCCATAAGCTCCCACACCTGAAGGAACCAGGTTGTATAATCCTCACACCCCCATGGTATAATGTCTTTTTGCAGATTTCAGACTTTTATAACATGAGGTCTTGGTGATGATCTCAACCTCTGGCTCCCCTACGGGTTGTGAGGGCCCTCCTTTCTTATATTTATTGACTGGGTGCTCTGATTTCATCTTTGATTTTTCCTATTTCCAGGGGCCACTGCTGCTGGCTGTGCCTGCCCCTGCGGTTCAGCTGGAGCCTGGACGGTTGTAACGTCTGTGGGTTCCACTGCTGCAGCATCAGACTGTCCCTCTGTGAGGCAGGGGGAGGGTTTCTCACCAGCTGGGGCAGTGTAATCCTTCAGCATATGGGAATAGGAATGGTGTTTTAGTAGGAAAATTAAAATAAAAATATAGTAATATAAAAATCAGAGTATTGACACAGTCAGAATACAGCCTGACACCCTGTTGATCAGGGTGTTGGCAGCAGTCTGATTAAATGGTGTCTACAGTTTTCTTGGAGTGACAGATGTGCTTTTGATGAAACAAAGATTTTGGAGAAGGGTGTAGTTCCTCTTTTAAGGTCTTGTTGTTATGAAGATGGGCTTGGCCTTCCTCTGGGAATTTAGTGGCAAAAGGCTGCTCTAATGTTTCAAATTTCATGTTTTATTTGGGTAGGAAATGCTTGGCTCTTCCCTTTGGGTGGCGCATCTGAAATGGGATGATGTAATTTGATTAGTCATGCAATGAGACTTAATGGTTTATTAACAGAAAATATCTTCCTGGGCAAAGGATGGGTCCTGGAAGACATAAAGAAAACTTCTCCACCTGACTTTTACAGCTGACTTATTAACAGAGGATATCCTCTCTGGAGTTATGAGGGATGGATCATGGAAGAGATAAGGAGCACTGCTCCACCTGGTTTCAACAGATGGTGATAGAATATATACTTGTGGTTACATCTGGTATTGCAGCCTAAGACTGGCACAAAGCTCTTCCCACACTCAGGGCACTCCCAGGGCTTCCCTCAGTGGTGCCTCCGTTGGAATCTGGTGCAATGAGAGCTCTGTGAGAAGCTCTTCCCACCCTTGGGACACTCACAGGGCTGAGCCATCCCAAGGAGCGGGGCTGTGCTGTGCTCTGGTGCCTGTGCCATCCCAAGGAGGGGGCTGGCTGTGGTTTGTTTGGTACCTGTGCCATCCCCAGAGCAGTGTCCCAGGGCAGCTCTCAGTGTCCCCAGCAGGTCACGCTGTCCAGTGCAGCCGTGCCAGCGGTCACTGCGCACTCGGGGCAGGCTGGGCTGGACGGGGCTCGGGGCAGAAACGCCGCCCCCGGGACTGGGGTCTCCCCCTGCCTCTGGGCCCAGCCCCTGGTGGCAGCGCCTTGGGCAGGGCACGGGGCTGCTGCTGGCCCAGGGGGACAGGCCTTGCCCCCTGCCAGCTGCCTGGGCCCCTCTCATGCCTGTCCCACATCCCTGGGGCTCCTGTCCCTGCTGCTCCCCAACACCTTCACTGCCCCCATCAAAGCCCCACTCAACCTCTGCACTGTGACCTCTGGAAAGAAAGAGAGAATGAGAGAAAGGAAGTGTTGTCAGATGACCCTGGCTGGATTCCAGGCACCCACCAGAGCTGCTCTCTCACTCCCCTCCAGAGATGGATCAGAGATGAGAAACATGAATGAAGGTTTCATGGGTTGTGATAAGGACTGGGACAGATCACTCAGCAAATGCCATCATGGGAAAAACAGGTTCATAATTTGATGTATTAATTAAATTTCTTGCTCTCCAAATCAGAGCAGGATAGTGAGAAGTAAAATAAAGCTTTAAAAACACCTTCTGCCCATTTCTCCCTCCTTCCCAGCTCTACCTCCTGCCCCAGTGAGTGCAGGGATACAGGGAATGGGGGTTCTGCTCAGTTCATGTGTTGTTTCTCCAGCTGCTTGGGGAGAGGAATCGTTCCCCTGCTGCACCAAGGGGTCCCTCCCCAAGACTCTTCTCCATGAACTTGTCCAAGGTGAGTTTGTCTCACAGACAGCAGTTCTTCACAAACTGCTGCAGCGTGGATCACACTTGCATGGGCTCACAAGTCCTGCCAGGACCCTGCTCCAGCGTGGGCTCCTCTCTGCATGGGTTTGCAGGTCCCTGCCAGGTCCCTGCTCCAGCACAGGTTTCTCATGGGGTCCCAGTCTTCTCTCAGGCATCCCCCTGCTCCGGCACGGGCTCCTCCAGGCGCTGCAGGTGCATCTCTGCACTCCGTGCCCTCCATGGGCTGCAGGGGCCCGGCTGCCTCAGCACAGACTGCACCATGGAATGTCAGGGCAATCAGCTCCAGCCCCTGGAGCAGCTCCTGCCCCTCCTCCTGCCCTGCCCTGCCTGTGTGCACACTTGTTCCTCTCTCATGTTCTCACCCTGCTCTTCCCTGGCCACAGTTAGAACGAGACAATAATTGTTTTTCTTTTTCTTCAATCTGCTATCCCAAAGGTGTTTCCACCATTTCTGACTGGCCCAGCCTTGGCCAGCTCTGGTCCCTCCTGGAGCTGGCTGGTGCTGACTCTGCAGGACATGGAGGAGCAGCTGCTTCCAGCAGCCTCTCACAGAAGGGGCTCCTGGGCCCCGCCCTGTACCAAAGCCTGGCCATGAAAACCTAGTATACATGTGCAGGGGTTTTTATTAACATTATTAATTCTTATTATTTCTATAATATCTATTATGACTGATAATATTACAGTTATTTGTGTTAATATTATAATTATTGCAGGTATTTTTAGTCTTTTGGACTCTGTATGAATTGTGGCCATAGTGGAACTCAAAAGTTCTTAACTGCATGTAGAAATTAGGATTTTGGCAGTTGCTTGCCCTGCCCTGTTGAGTGTCACTGCTGTGTCTGAAGTCACTGTTGCCAGAGTTCCCCATTTCCTTGGTTTGGGAAATTCAATGGCATTGCTCACATGTCAGAAAGAGAGGGCTCATTCCAATCCAATGCATTGCCTGAGCTCTTCTAATCCCAGTGCTCAAAGCTTGTTTTCTAATATTGTTGAGTTGCTCAGCTTCTGTTCATATTTGTGATTTTATACTAAATTGTTCTCAGATGTGATTTTGCAGGATTCTGTAGTCAGCTGTCTGTTTTGCTCTTGGATTTCTTAATGGTGTGTCAGAACTGAATGCAGCATTTCGGGTGGGAGCCGTTCAGTCTGAGCTCGGATTCTCTGCCATTGTCAGCAGCAGCTGGTTTTGCCCATGCAGGCAGAGATAGCAGAGATTGCATGCAGTGAATCCTGTGGCTGGTTGCGGCACCCGCAGCGGGCGGTGAGCACGGGCAGCTGCCGGGATCTTTGGGGCTCGGAGGAGCCGCAGGCGGGCGCTGCGAGCGGCTCCTCTGGGGCAGGATTTTGTCCCGGTGCGGGGCAATTGCCGCGGGCTGGGCGGGCTGGGGCCGCTGCCGAGCGCCGCCGCCTTTCCCCGGGAGCCCCCGGGCAGAGCTCTGTGCTCGGGGCCAAGGGCCGGGCGCCCGCTCGGCGGCTCCGAGCCGGCAGAGTTTTGGGGGTGCCGCTGTTGGGCCGGCACAGCCCCGGCGCTGGGCCGGGGGATGCGTGGGACCCTCCCGCGCTGGGGTTGGGCTGCCCGGCTCAGGCGCTGCATTGTCAGCCCGGAGCCGCCTGGCGATCGCCCGGCACCGGCGGGGCTGGGGCTCGGCACAGCGGAGAAGGGCGGCACCGGAGCCGGGGGACCCTCTGCGGCCTGCGGGGGGACAACGGCCCCATAAGGGGGACCCCCGGCACCCTGGAACGGGGAGCCCGGACTGGGGAACCCCGGCAGCCTGGAGATGTTGGGACCATGGACAAGGGAGACCCAGGGTGTGAAAAACACGGGTCACTCTTTGGGGAGAATTAAAAGGTTTAACAAAAAAGGCAATAGGCGATATAGATAGAGCAAAGGGTTAAAATGGCCGGGTGCTTGGCATGCTGCCGAGAGCACACCGCTGCTTCGGGAACACACCTTTAAATACGTTTTACAATCCATCCCTTTGTTACATATCCATAGACCCTCATGCATAGTCAGCTGTT
Source organism: Erithacus rubecula (assembly GCF_903797595.1). Lineage (NCBI taxonomy): Eukaryota > Metazoa > Chordata > Aves > Passeriformes > Muscicapidae > Erithacus > Erithacus rubecula. The sequence goes on from NW_027636301.1 coordinate 593,787, forward strand.
TCTGGGAACTGTTTAGCATGGCCACTCCTTGGGTCCGCCTTTTTAGAGCATGCGTGTTTCTTGGCTTGTGGTTTTGTTCTTCTCCTTCTCCCTTTTAATTTGGGTGGTGGTCCCAGCCGGTGAGTGTTGATAATTGTCCTGTCAGCTGCAGGGTCCCCATCACATGTTCACGGGCTGTTATCTTTGACTAAGCGGGTAGTTTAAGCATACTATCTTTAAAAAACTTATGTCTAACTTTTACTATTAACGAAGACTATATCCATATAGAAATGCTATTTTAACATTATACATATAACATTTATCCCAATACTTGCAAAGAGCCAACAACATATCATGCATTTATAACAATACCCCGTCTGTATTTTGACATGTCATTTGGCTTGAGCAATATTCCTTGTTTTCCAGTCTCCATTTTTTCTTGTTTTCCTCATAGATTCTTTTTGCTTCCTTCAAGGGGCCTTTTATACCTTTTTGTTTCTTTAACATCATGATCTTTTTTGTTGTTCCAGATGTAGCCAATTCTGGGTTCACAGGCATTGTTGCAACTTGCATGCCTTGAACCAGGCTGGTGATCAGCCAAATAAAAGAGGGGATCAGACAAGGAAGAAAGATCAAGCCAGCTGTAGCACATAAAAGGAAGAAGCCCAGCTGCTTCCACCATTCAATTCCCAATACAGTGTCCCACCAGTTAGTGTTTAGCATTGATTCCCATTTTTGTACTGGTACATGAGCTATTTTTCTGATATCATTGACTATATCCAGTACAGTATCCCCATTGTCATCTATCTTCAAATAACAATCTGATATATTAAATTTTCCACACACACCTCCTTCTTCTGCTAACAAGTAATCTAAAACCAGTCTGTTGTGATACACTGCAGCCCTTGTTTGACTTTGTTGGTTTGCTATTAATTCCATTGCTGGACCAGTTTTGTTTGTTATTATCTCTACCACTGCCTGGAGCCTTATAATGTGATTTAACATGTAAATTGGAGTTTGGTATCCGCAGCTCCCATCTTGTGCCCAGGTGACTGGCCCATATGTTTCAATTATGTGTTCAGGGGACCATTCTTCATGTCTCCATTTTTGGAACCCTCCAATCAATTCCCTTTTGATTCTCTTTAAATCCTCATAAACCGATATTCCTAATTGGTCTCCCCTTGGTCCTGCTGAAAGAAAAAATGCTGGCTGTATAATTCCCAGAGTACAATTCCCTTTCCACTGGGAAGGGAGTTCAGGGTATGCTCTTTTCCCATATATCCAAAATAAGCCATCAGGTGCTTTCCAATAATTATTTGTTTGCTGATTTATGTTTTTCCAAAATTTGGATGTTTCTGGGATTCCATAGTAAGGATTTTTGCCTGTATCATTACACTGAAAATGTCTAATTCTGTCATTATATGCACACTTTTCCCTTTTTGTTTTTCCCTGGGTCCAATACTGGGTTGGTTCCTCTGGGATCCACCACGTCAATGTTCCATTACTCACTTTGTATCTCTTACAAGGAGTATTTCCTACTTCTTTAAGAAAATTTTTCCCAGTGCACCAGAGACATTCTTTCCCTATCACTGTTGAACTTAAAATCCACCCTTCTGGTCGCCTTCCCCCCTTGGGATTTGTCTGATTCCACTTAAGGAGTTCAATTGGACCTGAGCTGCTGCCTTTCCATGGCCATTCTTCTGACATGAGAGCCCCCCCCGACCCAGCAGTTAGTTATGTTAAGCTCTTTACTTATTCCTTCTCCTAGTTCTACAAATTGGTTCTTTCCCAGTCTTGAGATATTTATCTCTCCTTCCAGTTGCTTTTCAAGTTTTGCATACAAATGTTGAAGTGAAATTGGTACAACTTTAGGCAGTGGTGCTATTTTTCCTTTATATTTATTAGTTATTCTTTTACCAAATCTTGAGCCTTACTGTTAATGATATATGTAAAACAAATCCATTTCTCTCCTTTTGGACATTCGTTTTCCAATTTGTCATCGCTTATTCCAAGGTTTTCTGCAATCCAATATTTTTTCCCATTGTGTTCACAAGTACTTAATTTGGATGGGTTATAAGAGTGGCTGTTGACATGGGTGTGTGTAATAAGGAAAGAACCTCGGTGTCTCTCCATGTGCAGCTTCCAGCAGCATCTGTAACATGGCCCTGCCAACCTCCCGACTGGGAAAAGGCAAAAATGAGTGACAGAAAAAGGAATAACAGAGGTCTGGTGTGGCTTATACCTACACCTCCCATGCCTGTGGGGTTGCAGCCCACAGCAGGTGTTATGATCTTCTCAGTGGCAGATACAGAGGCCAGTCTGGTCTTGCCCTCTATTTCCTTGTCACTTGCTGGTTTTGACACTCCTTAGCTGTAGATTCTTCCTGTTTCCCCAGCTCAGGTATTTCCCAGTCAAGAGGTATTTAGTAACTCTCATCCACGAAATAAAGTTGCTATTTTACTGGTTCTTAATTTTATCTGGATAGGGACAAGATTTGGTATTCAGAACTTCTTATAATGAGACTGCTAATTGTATGTCTTACAATATCAGTTTTATAATTTAGACCTTTTATACTTAATCCAGTGAGAATATTCAATGTTTAGAAAGAGTCAGACAGGATATACTGTGTGGCATTGATGGAAGTTGTCATTTGGGTCCTCCCAGTTTGTCACCAACTGTTCCTCTCTGAAGAGTCAGTTTAGTGTCACCAGGTTCAGATGTTATATTCCACTCTTTAGGTTTCTCCACAGCTCCTTTGATTCTGCTGCCATGGATCCACCCGTGTTCCCTGTCCGGACAGCGGCTTCAGTTGTCAGCAATACCTGAAAAGGACCTTCCCATTGTGGGGCAAAGATTGTTCTTTCCATGTCTTCACCAGTACCCATTCCCCTGGCTGGATATTTTGGATTTTAAATCTAGAGGTGTGGTTTGAGGGATTATTCCTTTTAATTGCAAATTTTCAAGGGTTGTTGCAATTGTGTTGATATATCCTCTAATACTCTTTTTCCCTAATTCATAAGTGGCAGTTTCATGTTGGGTGGTCAAAAAGAGTAACCCAAACATCATTTCATAAGGTGACACTCCTAGGTCAGACCTAGGTTGTGTTTTGATCCTCAACAGAGCCAAAGGTAAACATTTCACCCAGGACATCTGGGTTTCAATCATTAATTGTGTTATTTTTTGTCTTTTTTTTTGTGTTATTAATTGTCTTTTTAAAGTCTGCTTCATCCTTTCTACCCGGCCCGAACTTTGTGGATGCCATGGTGTGTGTAATTCCCACTTTATTCCCAAAGTTTGAATTATCTGCTGTAGGACTTTTGATGTAAAATGTGTTCCTGTGTCTGAGTCTATTCTATTAACCATTCCATACCAGGGAATAATTTGTTCCTAAAGGGTTTTACAGACCACATTAGCTGTGGCTCTGACAGTGGGAACAGCTTCCACCCAATGAGTTAGATGGTCTGTTATTACTAATAAAAATTTCCATCTCTGTACTTGGGGAAGTTCAGTGAAGTGTACTTGAATATTTTGAAATGGTTGGAGTGCTAATTCATGGCCCCAAGGGTTGCTTTTCTCATTACCTTTTCATTTACCTTTTGACAGATTATACATCTTTCAGTTACTTGTTTTGCCAATCCAAAAATCCCAAAACACCCGTAATTCCTCAGGAAGTGATCACATAGAGCTTGAGTAACTCCATGAGTCTTTTGATGTATATTCTCTAATATTTTTCTAGTAAGCACCTTATTAAGTAATTGCCTGGCATCAGGAAGCTTCCATTTCCCAAATTCGTCTGACTTCCCCTTATCCTATTAATTCTTTTTCTTCAGCTTCACTAAATTTTGGAATTGCTAATTCTTCCCTTTCTCTATCAAAATTAGCATGACTTTCTCAACCCCATTTTCTGCTGCATCTTTACCTTCTTGATCTGCCAAGTTATTTCCCCTTATTTTTGGAGTCATTCCCTTTTGATGTCCCTTGATATGTACCACACTATTTCCTCAGGCAGTTTCAATGCCTCTAAAAATTCCAAAATGAGGCCCTCATGTATTAATCCCTTCCTTTTGAATTAAGTAACCCCCTTTCTTCACAAATTTTTCTCAAAACTGTGTTCTACTCCAAAAGCATACCTTGAGTCAGTATAAATGGTTCCCTTTTTATGTTTTAAATATTCTAATGCCCTTTTTAGAGCATATAACTCACAGGTTTGAGCTGACCAATTGGAAGGTAGTTTTCCTTTTTCAATAGTTTGCATTTTTTTTCCATTAATTAAAGCATATCCTGACATCCTTTTTCCTTGTAAACATCTGGAGGAACCATCAACATATATTTTTTTCCCTTTCAAGAGGGCCTGTTTTGCCAGATCTTCTTGAATCTTTGTTTGGTATTGGATAATTTCTAAACAGTCATGTGCCAAATGACTTTTTGGTTCCCCATATAGAAATTAGCTGGGTTTAAACTTTTGTCTATTTCTAGTATCAAATCTGTTGCCTTTTGGGGTAAAGGCAGGGCGACCTGGTTTGGAAAGAAACCACGGCGAAACGACAAACTGGCCGGGCAAATCACTCACTGACACCCATGGGGTGGATGGTGAAACGCATTTATTTTCTCAAAACACGGCTTAAGTGACGGCGGAATACAATGCGATTGGCTGGCGTCATGGAGAGGAGGGGGCCCTATTTTCCGCGTACATCACGTGATCTTCCGTGCGGCTTTTGGCTGGCTACATTTCCCCTGTCTCCATGAGTGATTAAGTTTTATAACTGTGTTAGATTTGTGTTAGTAGAAACTTAGGAATGTGTTAGTAGTAAAGCATAAACTGTGTTAAACGTTAGTAGTGGTTGCAACTGGGTTGCATAACTTGTTAAACTGGCAAATAAAATAAGCTACTAAAATGCTTTAAGTCAGCTGTCTTTGCTCTAGAAGCATAATATCAATTTTACTTAAACGGGCTTTAACAAACTGAACTATTTTATTAAGAAGACAGGGACCGAACATTAACGCAAAAATGATAACTATAACTGGTCCCATCAGGGTGGACACAAGAGCAGTAACCCAAGGGTGTTGGCCTAAAAGGGAACTGAACCAATTTTGTTGCTGCAGCTCCTGACTGCGGCGTCGGAGCCTGTCTTTAAGTTCTGCCATGGATTTTCTTACTGTCCCGGAATGGTTTACATAAGTACAGCACTCTTCATTCAGAGCAACGCACAGGCCTCCCTGCTGCATTAGCAGAAGATCTAAACCTCGCCTGTTCTGCATTACCATCTCTGACAAGGAGAACAGGGACTCTTCTAATCTTAGAATGTTTTTCTGGATTTTGAGTAGGTCTTCATCTATAGTCCTTTGCAGCTGCATTAGATTTTGCTTTTGCGACACTAGTGCTGTGACACCTGTCGCTGTACCCGTCACTCCTAGGCTTAGGAGCACTGCGAGGCTTATGGCAGTTATTGGTTCCCGTTTCTGCCGATAGAAACTTTCTTTGAAGTGGTAGAACACTTCGTGGTCTGAGTGGTACAGGATGCTGGGAACAACAATGGCTTGCACATAGAAATCGTTAGTTTCGTCAAAGTGTTTAATGGAGACACAAGGGGTGATGCCTGTGGAGTAACAAACCCACACACCTGGGACTGCTGGAACGGCCCATAGGTTCTGCTTAGCGAGAGTGATTGAGACGTTACAGAGCTGTCTGTTTCGGCTTACTAGGTTTTGATTGCCTATACAGATTCCTTGGCCAGACACCTTTTCTAAAGTGACTCCTTTACGAGGAGTGTCCCATTTACATTGTGTAGGGCTGCTCCCCTTGGAGTAAGTAAATTGTGCGGTGAGACCTACACCTTCGTAAAAAGGTGGTTTGGCATCATAACAGAGCCAACAGGACTTGGTAAGGTCTGGGCGTGAGGCGTTTAGGGATACAAATGCAGCATACAGCATTCGGGTAAACAAGTTGTCTGAAAGCGCTTCAGGTGTTACACTAGAAGGCAACAGATTGCCCTTAGGTATAGGAATAGTTGCTGTTAATTTGGGTGTTGCAGAGGTAGTTGTTAGAATTTTCCTTAAAGCTATGGCTCTGTCAGGCCCTATTGTGGTATATATTGTTGGCATAGAGGTTTTGGTAATTTGCACAACTGTGCCTAGGTCTGGATAGGATGAGCCCATGTATTTGAACACTGACCATGTTCTGCCTAGAGTCCAGCTTGGGTGTTGGGGCTGTAGAACAGTAACCGTAAGGTGAGAACAATTGCCGGGTTTAGTACCGTGTTTAAACGTGGTTGGTACACAGCCTTTTGGCCAGTGAGTGACTTCTAAAAAGTGGTCCTTTTTAGGAGGTTTCCGCCGGTTACCTGTTACGATGGTTTCATAGCCTCAATACCCGCAGAACCAATAGCCTGGGTAGGTGCAGTAACTTTTTCAAGGGTTAACACTGGGACACCAGTACAATCCTTGGCTAATTGGGTACAAACCGCACAGTTTTCCGTTAGTGATGTCTACTGCACGTATGGTCCAGCTGGGTGCATTGGTTTCAGAACATCCAATGACGGTACCCGTAAGTAGGTTGCGAAATTTCCAGACGTAGGGCCGATAAGGGTAGTTGTTTGCTTCTGCTTGGATGGCATAAGGCAGGATTAGCAGCAGCAAAATACTGGAGCACAAAAATAGGTCACAGCGGCAAGCCTGTTAAAAGAAACTCAGAGGTTTCATTAGTTTTGGGCAGCACAGGTTTTATGGATTTTAGAGGACACCACTTAGTGATGTTATCTTTTTCTACCGCCGCGTACCCTCTACCTGTTGCAACTAGCTTCCAACCTGTCTCCCATTCCCCTAATTCATTTTTGATGCTCACTGGTGGACCTGCTCTGATGGCTTCTATGGCCCAATGTTTTTCAGAAGGGGCTTGGTTTTGGTCCCCTCTGGGAAACTGATTTAACGCAAGCATGGCAGTTGTTAATAGGCATGGTTGATCAGGTGGGGGAATGGCATTAGTGAACCCTTCTGCCTTAGCCAGAGTTTCTAGCTTAGCCTTTAGGGTTTGATTGGCCCTTTCCACTATAACCTGTCCTGTGCTGTTGTACGGGATGCCCTGCTTTAGGGTGATGCCCCATTTGGTTGTGAATTCCTGAACTGACTTAGAGATAAAGTTTGTCCCATTGTCTGTTTTTATTTGTTTCTGGATACCAAGCCAGGCCATGGCTGTTAACCAATGTTGAATGGTGACTTTGGAGTTAGCTTTGGCATGTTGAGTCCTATAATTGTGCTGCTGTACGTGTCAACTGTTACAGCAAGCCACACTCTGGGCTTCAGCAGCTGGCATAGAGTGAAGTCTGTTTGCCAGATCTCTGAGGCCTTTAGGCCTCTGGGATTTATGCTGCAGGACCATAGGGGTGACTTTTGACAGTGTGGACAAGTGGCTACTATGTGCTTGGCATCTGATATCGAAATGCTGCACCGCTTGGCTAGGGCCTTCGCTCCTGTGTGAAGTGATTCATGTAATTGGCGCGCTTCTTGCAAAGTCCATAGGCCTTTTGCTGCTGTGTCAGCTTTGTCGTTGCCTGTTTGATAGAACCCTTTAACTGGGTTATGACTGTTGACATGCACGACTGACACAGTGCCTTGACGAGAGTAAAGTGCCTCTTCAATCATTATGGCAGCGGGAGAGGTGGAAACGCCTGGATTGGACATTGCTTGGCACAGCTTTGCGACAAACATGGAATCGGTGACAGTGTTGAGATGTTCGGTCTGAAGCAGGTTGCATGCCAGCACTACAGATGAGGCTTCTAGTAGCTGCACTGACAGAGATTCGTCTCTTTTCTTAACACACTGCCATTGGTCTCGTTCTTGCCACACAACTGCTGCAGTGGAAGTTGTTGAGGACGCATCGGTAAATACAGTTGGGCCTGGCAGGGGTCAGTTCCTGACCTTCTGTGGGAGGTTGATGTCCACTATGGCCAGCAATTGAGTCCATGGGGGCTTTGCAGCGTAGCACAGCTCTCCTGCGAAACCGAACAGAGCTAAGGCAAGACACTCTGAGATTTTTCACAGATGATGACGGGATCTGCTTCCGAAAGGGTAAGTATGTTTTTGCAGGTTTGAAACCTAGGTGACTCAAAGCAAGTTTTCTGCCTTTCATGATTAGGTTCCCGAGGCATTCCACTCCTGGGGTAAAGGCTCACGACAGTCTCCCTAGGGCTACCCATTGTACTGGTTTGGCTAGGTCAGGAGGTCCTTGTGCTAACACTCCGACTCCCACTTCTTTTGTGAAGTGCACATACAAATCTAGTGACAGGCTTGGGTTCCACCTGGAAAGGATTGCAGTGGACAACTGTTGTTCGATGTAGTCGAGCGAGTGAGCGGCTTCTTCTGAGATGGTTTTTTGCTCCCATGGATGCTTGCCTTTGAAGAGGTCATACAGCGGGGACATGACCTCTGGTGGAATAAGGACGATGTTGTGCAACCACTGTAGTGACCCTACTACTTGCTGTGCGTCATGTAGAGTTTTGATGTCGTGACGGATCTTGACTGTGGGAGGTGATACGTAGTAGCCATTAATTTTCACACCTAAAAATGTGACTGAAGGACCTTTCTTTATTTTAGCTTCGGCTATTTCGAAGCCATTGGCTTTCAGGACCTCAGAAGCTGCTGTCACAAGACTGTCCACTTGGCCAGGTGAGGGAGCCGCTATCAGGATGTCGTCCATATACTGGATGACGGTGGCTTCGGGATTTGCTGACCGGACTGGCGCTAGGGTTCGACTTAGAACAATTTGACAGATGGTGGGAGAGTTTACCATTCCTTGGGGAAGGACCTTCCACTGGAATCGAAGATTGGGTTGTTGCCCATTGGGAAACACGATGGAAAAGGCGAACCGTTCTTTGCCTTGCTCGTGCAGGGGTATTGAAAAGAAGCAGTCCTTGATGTCGATCACTGCGCAGGGCTGGTCTGTTGGGATAAAGGAGTTGCTGGGTAGTCTTGTCTGCAGGGGGTCCATTGGTTGAATTTTCTTGTTGACAGCTCGCAAGTCGTGAAGCAAGCGAAAGCCTTCACCACTGCGTTTGGGTATTACAAACACTGGTGTGTTCCATGGAGAAACAGATGGTTTGATGTATCCCTTTTCTAATTCTCATTGAACCAGTTGAAGGAGGATGGACATTCGAGGCTCTGGTATGGGCCACTGCTCTACGTACACAAGATCTGTTGATTTCCACGTCAGTCGAATTGGGAGTTGTGGATACGCTGCAGTGGCCCTTATGGTAAATTTGTCACCCTGCACCTAAGTTGAGATAGGGCATCTCGCCCTAGCAGAGGTGGAACATTTGACAGGACATAAACATAAAGTTTGATGGTCTTTTCAGGCCCTCTCAGTATGTAAAGTAATTGCTATTAGCTCGACACTTTTTTAGGCGATGGAGATTCCTCCAACTCCTCCTATGGTTGAGGCATCTTCTAACTTCCAGCTTGGAGGCCAAGATGTTTGTGGGATGACCGTTACGTCTGCACCTGTGTTGATCAGAAAGGGGATGCTGATAACGAGGCCATCTGATTGAGGATGGTACGGGGAGTTTTTCCAGGGGCTTATCGTAGAGTTGTAGAAGTACTGTCGACAGACTCCCCATATTATTGGTGGGATGTTGCATTCCACTGCCAGGCCCCCCCCAGGGATCTCATTCTTCGCGTTGCCTTGCTGCTGTGGGCGTAGTTGACTCTTGCGATGGCATCGGCTGGGTTATGGGGCTGGACATTGGCTGGGCCATGAAGTTGGTTACCTCCCTGGGAGGCAGTGGGTTCAGCAGGTGCTCTGTCCCGGGGTTCACATAGCTGGGCCGCCGGATATCCCAACTGGGAGGAGGCTGCATGCGGCCCGTCTGCCCCCTCCCTCGCCCGTTTCCCTGCTTCTTGCTCCAGTACTCTCGGGCGATGTGACCCTTCTTACCGCAAACTCAGCAAGGTCCTTTTGATCTTGGGTGTGGAGGACCTGTAGGCGGTGGTTGATGGTGACCATGATGACTTTGGACGGCCATGACCTCAGCTAAGGCGGTGCCGACCACGGCTGGAAGCGGAGCCAATGCAGCGCCGACTACGGCTTGGACCGGAGCTAGGTTCTCCTCTCTCACGACGTGCTTGATCATTGCCGCGAAACTGGCACCGGGTGGCACAGAGCATAAGAGTTCTTTGGTGGGCTGGTTGCACTGCTGTCGGAGGCATCCTTCCAGGACGGGACCCTTTGCCTGTGATGGCAGGTCGGAGGCATCCACGGCTGCTTGGAGACAGCCCACGAATTCTGTGAAGCGTTCACTCTTGCTTTGCCTGATGGTTGTCCATGGGGCTGGCTTGGCTACAATCCTGCAGGTGGTACGAATGGCTTCTCTGGCCGCGCGGCCAGAGGCTTCTCAGAGGCTCGCAAGCCTTGGGCTTGTGCTTGAGGGCTAACCATTTGTGTATCGCGACCCATCAGCCGCAGCAGGCTAGAGTGGTGCAGCGGGTGTTGATCTCCATTAACTTTGGTGAGCATTTTCTCTGAATTGTTCTCCCACTCTTGCTTAAACACAATCATTCCCGCCCCATCAAAAATCATACGGCACGTTTGCTTAATGTCAAAGGGAAGCGTGTCGTCATTGCCGAAAAGGCCATCTATCATGGTGGAGACCATAGCAGAATTTATCCCCTTTTCATTAATGGCTTTGATGACAGCCTGCACATCTTTGGGGTTTACTGGAGTGTATGCCAGTAAATTATTATCCATTCTCCTAACCGGAAATATGTGTGCCGCTGTTTCGGGAAAATCAGCAAATGCAGCCTGAACCTCTTTCCAGTCTGTTATTGGCATGGTTTTTTACAGCCCCCGCTTCTTTGTGCTTGGCACAGGCAAACCGGTAAGTTTGGTAAATGCAGCTGGTACATTGTCTTTATCTGAATCGGAATCTGAGCTAGATTCTGAGCTAGATGGGCATCGCTTTTTGTCCCTTTGCTTGCCCCCCCACTCGTGCCATGGTACCCGCCGGATCCACCCGTACTCTCTGTCTGAGTCAGAGGAAGTTGAATGGTAAGGGTTTTCCGGGCTGCAGTACTTTTTGGTTGGACTCCTCCCTCTAAGTTTCCCGTGGTTGGGCTCTTTCCCTCCCCTTCTTCGCCTCTCTGCAGGGGAGCTTTTTGTCTTATAAGGACATGTTTTGCGGCGCACTCCGTGAGTGGGCTTTGGGTTCTCCTGCCCCTTTTCAGCCGCCCCCTCCCCCTCATGTTCGCAACTGCGCATGGTCATGGCGGGAAAAAACCCCTCGCTCCGCCCTTCTCCTTCTTGCCCGACGCCATTGTCAGGTGCATAGGGTGGTGGTTTTTCCTGAACATTTTCGGGACCCGTGTCACTAAGGATACCCGGAGGCTCGCAAACATCATCACAACCTAACCGGCATTGTGGTTTAGTGGTTAAATCGGGAGTAGGGATCCGAGACCGAGACCGAGACCGCGATCGACTGTCAGCCCGAGACGACAAACCCGAATCCGCCGCGCGATCACGGAATGCAGTCTGAGTGACAGCCCCCACCCCCACTTTCAGCTTGATTTTTTAACAATTCTGTGCTGCTTTCCACGTTTCCTGTTCTAACAAAGCTTTTTCCAAAGCCTGGGTAACCCTCCCCCACCTTTTCAGACATTTGCTAGAACCAGACACGATTGCATCATGCGCAAGGGTGTTAGTACATTTCTCCCAACATCCTGGATGCAGGATGTCCACGGGATGGTCAACGGCACCCAACTTCAACAATCGCATAACTGCGCATTTAAGATGGTTGGGCTTACATTGAATTCCCCACTGCTTATGCAGTTCAGCCACTACCTTGCCAAGCGCTTCCATCTTGGCGGTACAGGAGCATCCTCCCCGCCAAAGTCAGTCCAGCTGCTTCGGCTGTTTCTCTCCTCCAGCGAGAATCCCGTTCCCTGAACGCCCGCACCCGTGGGTCGGGGGACGTTCCGGGGTTTCGGCACCACTATGTTGCCTTGTATTTAAGGCAGGGCGACTTGGTTCGGAGAGAAACCACGGCAAAACTACAAACTGGCCAGGCAAATCACACACTGACACCCATGGGGTAGATGGCGAAATGCATTTATTTTCTGAGAACGGCGGCTTAAATAACCGTGGAATATATTATGATGGGCTGGCGTCATAGAGAGGAGGGGGCCCTATTTTCCGCGTACATCACGTGATCTTCCGTGCAGCTTTTTGGCTAACAACAGACTGGGCTTCTGCCTGTAAAAATTTCCTCATGGATCAGGATTGATTTCCAACTATAGATGCCACCACTTAGAAGCCTGGTTATTTTTGAGTGCCAAAAGCCTCCTCTAAATAGACACTACAAAAGGGATGAAGTGAGCTTTATTGTACAGAAAACAAGCCCCTCTTTTTTTGTCCAGAGCCCTGTGCCTGCAACTGGGCTTCGGCCTGTTAAATTTCCTCATGGATCAGGATTTCTTGCAGAATAAAGATGCCACCAGTGAGAAGCCTGGTTGTTCTTGGAGTGCCAAAAGCCTCCTATAAATAGACATTACAAACATGGTGAGTTGAGCTTTATTTCACTGAGAAAGAAACCTGAGTTTGTGTCCAGGGCCCTGGGACTGAGACTGGGCATCTCCTTGCTAAAATTCCATCTTGAGCCTCTTTTCTTCCAGACTAAAAATGCCACCACTTAGAAGCCTGGCTGTTCTTTGAGTGCCAAACACCTCCTCTAAATTGAAATTACATAAGTGGTGAATTCAGCTTCATTTTACTGAGAAACAAAATTCAGTTTGTGTCTATGGCCCTGCGACGATGACTGGGCTTCTCCTTGTCAAATTTCCATACGGATCAGGATTTCTTGCTGACTAAAGATGCCAGCATTTAGAAGTCTAGTTGTTCTTTGAGTGCCCAAAGCCTCCTCTAAAAAGACATTGCAAAAGTGATGAAGTGAGCTTTATTGTACAGTGAAACCAGCCCCTGTTTTTTGCCCAAGGCCCTGGACAGAGATTTGGCTTCTGCCTGTTAAATTTCCCTATGGTTCAGGATTTCTCCCAGACTAAAAATGCCACCACTTAGAACCCTGGTTACAAGTGGAGTCACAAACACTTCCTCCAAAAGTTATGAGGAAACTGGGAGGGTGTGTTTCTTTTCAAAGGGTAAAGGGTTCCTGTTTGTGTCCAGGGCTCTGTGCCTCACACTGGCTTTCTGCCTGCTAAATTTCCCTAAGGATCAGATTTTCTCCCAGACTAAAATGCCACCATTTTGAAGCCTGGTTGTTCTTTGAGTGCCAAAAGCCTCCTCTAGAATAAAATTATAAAAGTGTTGAAGTGAGCTTTATTTTGGTGAGAAACAGGCCCCTGTTTGTTTCCAGTGCCCTGGGACTGGGACTGAGTTTCTTCCTGCTAAATTTTCTGAAGGATCAGGATTTCTCCAAGACTAAAAATTCCACCAATAAGAAGCCTGGCTGTTCTTTGAGTGCCAAACACCTCCTCCAAATAGACATTACAAAAGTGCTAAATTCAACTTCATATATCAGAGAAATAAACCCCAGATTGTGTTAAGGGCCCTGTGCCTTACACTGAGTTTCTACCTGCTAAATTTCCCTAATTCTCAGTATTTCTCCCGTACTAAAATTGCTGCCACGTGCCTAAGCTTCGAGATGCAGAGAAGACATTGGTGTGTGCAGTGGAAAGGGAGAAATGCTATGTCATGTGCACACTTTCTCCTCAGCTTCAAGTACACTTCCGTACTTTTCGCTATGCAGAATTGAAAGAGTGCATAAGACTTACAAGAAGGAAGGCAGAATGGTACAAAACAGAAGGTTTAGAAGAAAAGTCCACATCCCAGGTGTGTTTTGGCAGTAGCTAGGCCTAGCTGCAGAGTGTTCTGTGTGAGCAGTAGATGTCAGTTCAGCTCTGTTAGAGAGAAATCGCTGCAGGAGACAAAGTGAGAACAAGGAAACCTCAGATTGCTATAGTGCTCTGCGAAGCACCCTAGTTGTCAGTGACTCCTGGAACAAAGGAGGATCAATGTCTGCTAGCTTTGCTGCTATTTGCCAATCCGTCATGCAGCCTTCTGCCATAAACATGACACTTGCCCTTAGGCTCCGACATGCAGAGAACACACCTCTATGTGCATTGGAAAGAGAGAAATGCTGTGTGGTGTGCACGCTTTCTCCTTAGCTTCAGTTACACTGCTGTGCTGTTGGCTATGCAGAGTTGAAAGAGTGTATGGCACTCTTACAAGAAGGAAGGCAGAATGGTACAAAACAGAAGGCTTAGAAGAAAAGTCCACATCCCAGGCGTGTTTTGGCAGTAGCTAGACCTAGCTGCAGAGTGTTCTGTGTGAGCAGTAGATGTCAGTTCAGTTCCGTTAGAGAGAAATCGCTGCAAAACACAAAACACGAACAAGGAAGCCTCTGAGCGCCAGAGTGCTCTGCGAAGCTCCCTAGTTTTCAGTGACTCCGGGGGCTGCAGTAACAGTTTTGTCCACAAGGGTGCAGCACTATTGGTGCAGAGGGGGCTGCAGTATCTGTTTTGTCCACAAGTGGGAAACACTGGTGGAAGAGGTCGGAGGGGCTGCAGTTCTGGTTTTGTAATAAAGGGGGCAGCACTTCTGAAGGAGGGGAGGGCGCAGCAGAACCGGTTTTGTCCACAAGGGAGCAGTTCTAATGGGAGGGCTGCAATACCTGTTCTATCCACAATGAAGCAGCAGTACTCTGGTGGGGGACTGCAGTGCTGGTTTTGTCCACAAGAAGGCAGTACTTTTTGGGGGGGGCTGTAATACCCGTTTTGTTCACAAGGGGGCAACACTACTGGGAGGGGCTGCAGTACCGGTTTTGTCCGAAAGGGGGCAGCACTTCTGAAAAGTAGGGGTGGCAGTACTGGTTTTGTTTACAAGAGAGCAGCACTACCTGGGGCGGGGGAGGGCGGCCATGCCGGTTATGTCCGCAAGGGGGACAGCATTACTGGGGGTGGGGGGGGGAGCTGCAGTACCGGTTTTGTCCACAACAGGGCAGCACTACTGAGGGGGGGTGGGGGTTGCAGTGCCACTTTTGTCCACAAGAGTGCAGCACTACTAAGAGAAGGGGGTCTGCAGTACTGGTTTTGTCCAAAAGGGGGCAGAACTACTGGAAGGGGGGGGCTGGCAGTACCTGTTTTGTCCACAATGGGGCAGCACTACTGGGGTGGGGGGGAGCAATTGCAGTACCGGATTTGTCCATGAAGGGGCAGCACTACTGAGGGAAGGGGGCTGCAGTACCAGTTTTGTCCAAAAGTGGGCAGCACTATTGAA
The DNA here is from genome assembly GCF_903797595.1 of Erithacus rubecula. Lineage (NCBI taxonomy): Eukaryota > Metazoa > Chordata > Aves > Passeriformes > Muscicapidae > Erithacus > Erithacus rubecula. The sequence continues at coordinate 609,040 of NW_027636301.1, forward strand.
GGGGGGGGGGGGGTGGGGCGCAGTACCAGTTTTGTGCAGAAGGGGGTGGCACTAGTTGAAGGGGGGGGTGCTGCAGTACAGGTTTTGTCTACAAGACGGCAGCACTAGCCAGGAGGGGAGCGCAGCAGTGACGGTTTTGTCCACAAGGGGTCAGCACCACTGGGGGGGAGCTGTTGTTCTTGTTTTGTCCACAAGGGGGCAGCACTACTGAGGGGGTGGGCGAGCTGCAGTACCGGTTTTATCCACAAGGGGGCAGCAACATTAGGGGAAGAGGGATGCAGTACTGGTTTTGTCCACAATTGGGCAGTACTGCTGGGGTGGGGAAAAGCGGTTGTAGGACCAAAAAAAGTGGGCAGCACGATTGAAGGGGGGGTTGGGGCGCTGCAGTTCTGGTTTTGTCCACAAGGAGGCAGCACTATTGGGGGGGGGGGGCTGTCGCGCCGATTTTGTCCACAAGAAGGCAGTACTTCGGGAAGGGGGGGGGGGGGGGGCTGTGATACCGATTTTGTCCACAAAGGGGCAGCACTACTGAAAGAGGGGGGCACTGCAGTAAGGTTTTGTTGACAAGAGGGCAGCACTACTGAAAGGGGGGGGCTGAAGTACCGGTTTTGTCAACAACGGGCAGCACTACAGGTGCAGAATAGATGCAGCATAGGTTTTGTTTGCAAGGAAGCAGCACTAGTGGGGGGGAGGGGCTGCAGTGTCGGTTTTGTCCACAAGGGGGCAGCCCTAATGCCGGGGAAGCTGCAGTACTGATTTTATCCACAAGGATATCCACTAGTGGAGGGGGGTTCTGAAGTACTGGTTTAGGCCATTATGGGGCAGCACTCCTGTGGTCTTAGGGTTGCAGTACCTCTTTTGTCTACAAGGGGGAACTACTACTGAAAAGTGGGGCTGCAGAACCAGTTTTGTCCACAAGGGGGCAGCACTACTAAGAGGGGGGGCTGAAGTACCGGTTTGTTGCACAAGGGGGCAGCACTACTGAGGACTTAGGACTGCAGTACCTCTTTTGTCTACAGGGGGGAAGTACTACTGAAAAGGGGGGCTGCAGTACCAGTTCTGTTCACAAGGGGGCAGCACTGGTGAGGGGGGTGCAGCATTGGTTTTGTCCACCAGGGCAGCACTACTGAAATGGGGGGTGCTGCAGTACCGGTTTAGTGCACAATAGGGCAGCATTACTGGGGGAGGGTAGCACTACCGGTTTTGTCCACAAGAGGGCAGCACTACTGTGGGGGCGGCGGCTGTACCTGTTTTGTCCACAAGGCGGAAGAACTACTGAGGGCGGGGAAGCACTACCAGTTTTGTCCAGAATGGGACAGCTCTACAAGGGGGTTGGGGGGAAGGGTGGGGCGCTGCAGTACCGGTTTTGCCAAAAATGGGGCAGCGCTAGTGGTGGGTGGGGTGCAGTACCGGTTTTGTCCACAAGGGGACAGCAAAACTGAGGAAAGGAAGGCTGCAGTACTGGTTTTGTACAAATGGTGGAAACACAACTGAAAGGGGGCTGCTGCAGTACCATTGTTTTCCACAACAAAGCAGCACTATTGGGGGGGGGGGGGCTGAAGTACCGGTTCTGTCCACAACGGGGCAGCACTACTGGTGCAGGTGGCTGCAGTGTAGGTTTTGTTTACAAGGAAGCAGCACTACTGGGGGGGGAAGGGGCTGCAGTGTCGGTTTTGTCCACAAGAGGACAGCATGGGAGGGCTGCAGTACTGGTTTAGTCCAAAAGGGGGCAGCACAACTGGTGCAAGGGGATTCATTACCGGTTTTCACCACAAGAGAGCAGCACTGCTGAAGAAGGGGTGTCTGCAGTAACGTTTTTTCTCCACAAAGGGGCAACACTAGTGAGGAGGGGGCGGTGTAGTACTGGTTTTGTCCACAAGTGTGCAGCACTATGCGGGGGGGGGGGGGGGGAGGGTGGCTGCAGTATTGGTTTTATTTACAAGAAAGCAGCACTACTGGAGGGGGGGCTGCAGTACATGTTTTGTCCAAAAGAGGGCTGCACTACTGAAAGGGGGGGGCTGATGTACCGGTTTTGTCCAAAAGGAGGCAGCACTACTGAGGGAGGAGGGGCTGCAATACCGGATTTGGCCACGAGGAAGCAGCAGTACTGGGGTGGGGTGGAGGGTTTCCAGTGCCAGTTTTGTCCAAGAGGAGGCTGCAGCAGTGAAAGGGGGGGAAGCAGTACCTGTTTTGTCCAGAAGGGGGCAGTGCTACTGGTGCACAGGGCTGCAGTACCGGTTTTATTTACAAGAAGGCAGCACTACTGAGGCAGGGCAAGCTGTAGTACTGGTTTTGTCCTCAACGGGGCAGCACTACTGGGGTGGTTGCAGCTGCAGTACCAGTTCGGCTCACAAGGATGCAGCACTACTAAAAAGGGGGGAGCTGCTAAATCGGTTTTGCCCAAAACGGGGCAGCACTAGTGGTGGGTGGGGTGCAGTACCAGTTTTGTCCACAAGGAGGCAGCACTACTGGGAAAAGGGAGGCTGCAGTACAGGTTTGGTCACAAGGGGGCAATAATACTGAAGGGAAGGGCTGCAGTATTGTTTTTGTTCAAATGGTGGCAACACTACTGAAAAGGTGGGTGCTGCAGTACCGGTTTTGTCCACAACGGAACAGCACTACTGGGCGGGGGGGAGGAGCTGAATTACCAGGTTTTGTTCACAATGAGGCAGCACTACTGGTGGGGGACGCTGCAGTACCAGTTTTATTCACAAGGGGGCAGCATTACTGAAAGGGGCGGCTGAACACTGGTTTTGTTCACAACGCGGCACAACAACTTGGGGCTTAGGGCTGCAGTACTGGTTTTGTCCACAAGGAAGCAGAATTACTTAAGGGGGGGGGGAGGACGGGGGACTGCAGTGTTGGTTTTGTCCACAAGATGGCAGCTCTACTGGGGGGTGAGCTGCAGTACCTGTTTTTTTTACAAGGAAGCAGCTCTACTGGCGGGGGAGGGGGTGGGGGGGTGGGGCTGCAGTGTCGGTTTTGTTGTCACGGCAACAGCACTACTGGTGGGGTGTGCTGCAGTTCCTGTTTCCTCCACAAGGGGACAACACTACTGATGGAAGAACTGTATTACCGTTTTTCACCACAGGGGGGCACAACTGCTGAAAGAAGGGTGTCTGCAGTAATGTTTTTATTCACAAGGGGGCAGCACTAGTGGGGGGGGGCTGCAGTGGCAGTTTTGTCCACTAAAAAGCAGCACTACTGGAGTGGGGGCTGAAGTGCCAGTTCTGTCCACAAAGCTGCAGCTCTACCGGGGAAGGCTGCTGTACCAGTTTTGTCCATAATGGGCAGCACTACTCGTGGGGGAGCTGTAGTACTGGTTTTGACCACAAGGGGTCAGCACTACTGGGTGAGGGGCTGCAGTACCGGTTTTGTCCACAAGGATTCAGCATTACTGAGGGTTGGGCGAGCTCCAGTACTTGTTTTTTCCAATAAAATCAGCACTACTGGGGGGTGGGTGAGCTGCAGTACGTGTTTTGTCTCCAAGGAAGCAGCACTACTGGGGCAAAGGGGATGCTGTAACGGTTTTGTTTACAATGGGGCAGCACTGCTGGTGGGGGGGCTGCAGAACTGGTTTTCTTCCCAAGGGGTCAGCGCTACTGGTGCTGGGAGCTTCAGTACCGGTTTTGTCCACAAGGGGGCAGCACTAGTGGGGAGAGGGGGCTACAGTACCGGTTTTGTTCGCAGGGGCACAGCACTTCCTGGGGGGAGGTGGGGGGGGCTCCAGTACAGGTTTTGTCCACAAGGTAGCAGCAGTACTGGGGAGGCTGCAGTACCGGTTTTATCCACAAGGAAGCAATAACACGTGAAGGGGGGCTGAAGTACCGGTTTTGTCCAAAACAGGGCAGCACTACTGAGGGAGGGGGGCTGCAGTACCGGCTTTGGTCACGAGGAAGCAGCACTACTGGGGTGGGGTGGATGGTTTCCAGTACCATTTTTTTCCAAGATGAGGCAGAACTAGTGAGTGGGGGGCTGCAGTACCTGTTTTTTCCACCAGGGGGCAGCGCTACACATGGGGGGGGGCCTGCAGAACCGGTTTTGTTTACAATGGGAAACACTGCTCAATGAGGGGGGCCGCATTACCGATTTTGTTGACAAGGGGGCAGCACTAGTGAGGAGGGGGGCTGCGATACTGGTTCTGTTCACAAGGGGGGCAGCAGTGGTGGGGAAGGCCTGCAGCACAGGTTTTGTCTACAAGTGAGCAGCACTACTGAAATGGGGGGGGACTGCAGTAGCAGTTTGGTGCACAAGGGGACAGCACTACCTGTGGGGGGGCAGCACTACCGGTTTTTTTGCACAAGGGGGCAGCACTACTGATGGGGGGGGGGCTGCATTACTTGTTTTGTCCACAAGAAAGCAGCACTATTTTGGGAAAGGCGGTAGTACTGGTTTTGTCCATAAGGGAGCGGCAATACTGAGGGGAGGTTGCACTACCAGTTTCGTCCACAATGGGACAGCTCTATGGGGGGGCGGGGAGGGAAGGACTGCAGTAATGGTTTTGCCCAAAATGGGGCAGCACTAGTGTTGGGTGGGGTGCATTATGGGTTTTGTTTACAAGGAAGCCGCACTACTGAAGCGGGGGGTGGCAGTACCGGTTTAGTAAACAAGGGGTCAGCACAACTGAGAGAAGGGAGGCTGCAGTACTGGTTTTGTACACAAGGGGGCAGCAATACTGAACTGGGGGCTGCAGTACTGGTTCTGACCAAATGGTGGACACTACTGAAAGGGGGGGTGCAGGGGGGGTGCAGTACCTGTTTAGTTTACAAAGGGTCTGCACAACTAAAACGGGGGGGGCTGCAGTACCTGTTTTGTCTACAAGGGGGCGGAACTACTGAGCGGGGGGGGTGTGGGCTTCCGATTTTGTCTTCAAGGGGACAGCTCTACGAGGGGTCTGCAGTACCACTTTTGCCCAAAACAGGGCAGCACTAGTGGTGGGTGGGGTGAAGTACTGGTTTTGTCCACAAGGAAGCAGCATTATTGAAGGGGCGGGCGGCAGTACCGGTTTTGTCCACAAGGGGTCAGCACTACTGGGGGACAAGAGGCTCCAGTACTGGTTTTGTCTGCAGTGGAGCAGCACTAATGAGGGGGGGCGGGGCTGCATTACTGGTTTTGTCCACAAGGGGTCAGCACAACTGAAAGAGGAGGTGGGTTGCAGTACCTGTTTTGTCTACAGGGGTGAAGCACTACTGAAAGGGGGGGCTGAAGTACTGGTTTTGTGCACAACGGAGCAGCACTACTGGGGGCTTAGGGCTGCAGTACCGGCTTTGTGCACAAGGGGGCAGCACTACTGCTGCAGGGGCTGCAGTATAGGTTTTGTCCACAAGGAAGCAGCACTAAGGGATGGGAGGGGCTGCAGTGTCATTTTTATCTACAAGGCAGCAGCTCTACTGGGGAGTGAGCTGCAGTATAGGTTTTGTGCACAAGAAAGCAGCACTACTGGTGGGGGGGGAGAGCTGCAGTGTTGGTTTTGTTTTCATGGGGACAGCACTACTGGTGGGGAAGGATGCAGTACCTGTTGTGTCCACAAGGGGACAGCACTACTGGGGGGGCGAGCTGCAGTACCTGTTTGGTCCACAAGGGAGCAGCACTACTGGAAGAGGGAGGGCTGCAGTACTGGTTTTATCCACAAGGAAGCAGCACTACTGGAGAGGGGACTGCAGTGCAGTTTTGTAAAAAGGGGGTTGCACTACTGAAAGGGGGGGGGGGGGGGGGCTGAAGTACTGGTTTTGTCCAAAACAGTGCAGCACTACTGAGGGGCGAGGGGCTGCAGTACTGGTTTTGGCCACGAGAAAGCAGCTCTACTGGGTTGGGGTGGAGGGTTTTCAGTACCAGTTTTGTCCAAGAGGGGGCAGCAGTAGTGAAATGGGGGGCTGAAGTACTGGTTTTGTCGACAATGGAACAGCACTACTGGGGGCTGAGGGCGGCAGTGCTGGTTTTGTGCACAAAGGGGCAGCACTACTGTTGCAGGGGGCTGCAGTATAGGTTTTGTCCACAAGGAAGAAGCACTAAGGCGGGGGAGGGGCTGCAGCGTCGGTTTTCTCCACAAGGCGTCAGCACTACTGAAAGGGGGGTGTCCACAGTACCGGTTTGGTGCACAACGGGGCAGCACTACTTAAATGGGGAGGGCGGCAGTACCGGTTTTTCCGCAATGGGGCAGCACTACTAATGGTGGGGGGGTGCTGCATTACCTGTTTTGTTCACAAGGAAGCAGCACTTCTGTGGGCGAAGCAGCAGTACCAGTTTTGTCTACAAGGGGGGCAGCACTATTGAAAGGGCGGTGCTGAAATAGCAGTTTTGTCAACCAAAAAGCAGCACTACTGAGGAGGGGGGACTGCAAAACTGGTTTTGCCCAAAAGGGGGCAGCACTAGTGGTGGGTGGGGTGCAGTACCGGTTTTGTTCACAAGGGGTCAGCACTACTGGGGAAAGGGAGGCTGCAGTACCGGTTTTGTCCACAAGGGACAGCAGAACTGAAAAGAGGAGGTGGGTTGCAGTACCTGTTTTGTCTACAGTGGTGAAGCACTACTGATGCAGGTGGCTGCAGTGTTGGTTTTGTCCACAAGGCGGCAGCTGTACTGGGGGATGAGCTGCAGTACCTGTTTTGTCCACAAGGAAGTAGCACTACGGGAAGAGGGGGGACTGCAGTACCGGTTTTGTCCAGAAGGAATGAGTTTTACTGGAGGGGGGGCTGCAGTACCTGTTTTGTCTAAAAGAAAGCAGCACAACTGAGGGAGGGTGAGCTGTAGTACCGTTTCTGTCCACAAGGGGTCAGCACTACTAGGGGCAGGGCTGCAGTACCGGTTTTATACACAAGGAAGCAGTACTACTGGATGGGGGCTGTAGTACATGTTTTGTCAAAAAGGGGGCTGCACTACCAAAAGGGGGGGGCCTGAAATACCAGTTTTGTCCAAAATTGGAGAGCAATACTGAGGGAGTGGGGGCTGCAGTACCTGTTTTGGCCACATGGAAGTAGCACTACTGCGGGGGGGGGGGGGGGCTTCATTACCGTTTTTTTTACAGAAGGAACGAGTTTTTTCTTGAGGGTGGCTGCAGTACTGGTTTTGTCCACAAGAAGGCAGCACAAGTGAGGGAGGGCGAGCTGTAGTACCAGCTTTTTCCACAAGGTGGCAGCACTAATGGGGGGGGGCTACAGTACCGGTTTTATCCACAAAGAGGCAGCACTACTGGAGGGGGGCCTGCAGTACATGTTTTGTCCAAAAGGAGGTTGCACTACTGAATGGGGGGGCTGAAGTATCTGTTTTGTCCAGAACGGGGCAGCGCTACTGAAGGAGAGGTTCTGCAAGTACCGGTTTTGGCCACGAGGAGGAAACAGCACTCTGGGGCAGGCAGGCTGGTTTTCAAGTACCGGTTTTGTCCAAGAGGGGGCAGCAATAGTGAGGGTGGGGATGCAGTACCTGTTTTGTCTACAAGGTGGCAGCTCTAATGGTGTGCAGGCTACAGTACCGGTTTTGTTTACAAGGAGGAAGCACTGCTCAATAGCGTGGGGCTGCTGTACCCGTTCTGTTCACAAGGGGGCAGCACTGGTGAGGAGGTACAGCACTGTTTTTTTTTCACAAGGGGGCAGCACTACTGAAAGCAGTGGAGTGCAGTACTGGTTTGGTGCACAAGGGGCAGCACTATTGATGGGGGGGGGGCTGCAGTACCTGTTTTGTCCACAAGGAAGCAGCACTACTGTGGGGTGGCGGCAGTACCGGTTTTGTCCATAAGTGTGCAGCACTACCGTGGGGTGGGGTTGCTGCAATTCTGGTTCCTCCACGAGGAAGAAGCACTACTGGCGGGGGAACTGCAGTAGCTGCTTTGTCCACTAAAAAGCAGCACTACTGGGGCCGGGGCTGCAGTGCCAGTTTTCTCCACAGAGCGGCAGCTCTACTGGGGAAGGCTGCTGTACTGGTTTTGTCCACAAGGGGGCAGCAGCAATACTGTTGGGGTGGGCTCAGTACCTTTTTTTTTCCACAAGGAAGCAGCTCTATTGGGGGGGGGGGGGGAAGTGCATTACCTGTTTTGTCCAAACGAGTACAGCACTACTTGTTGAGGAGCTGCACTACTGGTTTTGTCCACAAGGGTGCAACACTAACTGGGAGGTGGGCTGCAGTACCGGTTTTGACCACAAGAGGGCAGCACTACTGGGTGGGGGGCTGCAGTATCAGCTCTGTCCACTAGGGGGCAGCACTACTGAGGGGTGGGCAAGCTGAAGTGCCGGTTTTGTCCACAAGGGGGCAGCACTATTGAGTGGGTTGCTGCAGTACTGGTTTTAATCACGAGGAAGCCGCACTACTGGGTGGGGAGGAGGGTTTGCAGTATCTGTTTTGTCCAAGAGGGCAGCACTAGTGAGGGGGTGGGCTGCAGTACCGGTTGTGTTCACAGGGGCAGCACTGCTGGGGGTGGGCTGCAGTACTGGTTTTTGTCTACAGGGAACCAGCACCTAATGAATGGGGGGGCTGCAGTACCGGTTTGGTGCACAAGGGGGCAGCACTACTGAAGGGGTGGGCTGCATTGCCAATTTTGTCCACTAAAAAGCAGCACTACTGTGGGGGTCTGCAGTACCGGTTTTGTCCACAAGGGAGCAACACTACTGAAGGGAGTGGGCTGAATTACCTGTTTTGTCCACAAGGAAGCAGCATTACTTTGGGGGGGCTGCAGTGCCGGTTTTGTCCACAGGGGTGTAGCACTACCTGGGGCCGGGCTGGCAGTACCCGTTTTGTCCACAAGGAGGCAGCTCTACTGGAGGGGTGGTTTTGCAGTACCGGTTTGTTCCAAAATGGCACAGCACAACTGAAAGTGGGGGGGGGGGGGCAGTACCGGTTTTGTCAATAAGGGGGCAGCACTATCTGGGGATGCGGCAGCAGTACCGATTTTTGCCACAAGGGGTCAGCACCACTGGGTGGGCCTACTGCACTACCGGTTTTGTCCACAAGGGGACAGCTCTATGGAAGGGGGGGGGGGCTGCAGTACCGGTTTTGCTAAAAAGGGGGCAACACTAGTTGTGGGTGGGCTGCAGTACCAGTTTTGTCCTCAAGGAGGCAGCACTATTGAAAGGGGAGCGGTAATACCGGTTTTGTCCACAAGGGGTCAGCACTACTGAGGCGGGGCATGGGGGCTGCAGTACCAGTTTTGACCACAAGGGGGCAGCACTACTGAAAGGGGGGGCCTGAAGTACCGGTTTTGTCCACAATGGGGCAGCACTACTGGGGTTTTAGGGTTGCAGTACCAGTTTTCTCAACAAGGGGCAGCTCTACTGGTGCAGGGGGCTGCAGTACAGGTTTTCTCCACAAGGGGCAGAACTATTGGGGGGCGCTGCAGTGTTGGTTTTGTCCACAAGGCGGAAGCACTGCTGGGGGTGAGCTGCAGTACCTCTTTTGTCCACAATGAAGCAGCACTACTGAGGGGGGGGGGAGGGTGCAGTTTCAGTTTTGTCCCCAAGGTGGCAGCACTACTGGTGGGGGGCAGTACCGGTTTTGTCCACAGGGGGGCAGCACTGCTGAAAAGCGGGGGGCTGCAGTACCTGTTTTTTTCTACAAGGGGGCAGCACTCCTGTGGCAAAGGGGATGCAGTAACGGTTTTGTCTACAACGGGGCAGCACTGCTGGTGGGGGGGTTGCAATAGTGGTTTTGTCCACAACGGGGCCGCACTACTGGGGGAGTGGGGTCTGCAGTACCGGTTTTGTCCACAAAGAGGCAGCACTACTGAAGGGGAGGGGCTGCACCATTCAAAGACAAGGCATATCTGTTCTTTTTCACAGGTCTGTAAATTGTAATTGTACTTCGTGAAGCCTTTTCAAGAAGAATGCAATGCACCTGAAGATATTCTTATAAAATGTACTTTCCAAATCAAATCCTATACTTTAATTAGACTAGTTAAGGATGGTGGTCTCACTTCAACTAAGCCCATTTGAAATTTAGAGCATCTCCTCTCATCTGATGCTGCTCTCCATTTACTCCAGTGTCGAGTCAGCCATTGGCTCTCAGTGGCTTGGCCGTCTGTTTGGGAAGAAAGAACCACAGTGCAATGTTTCAAAGGATTTACATGTGTTGGTATTCTGCA